>NC_050512.1:18486197-18572568 GCF_002922805.2 Oryzias melastigma
CACATTGTCATGGGCCACCTGTCTTTTGTAAAAAAGTGATCCAAAAAATATAAGAATAAAGTACTAAAAATCAACTGAATATTTATTTATTTTATAAGTGACCATGGATAATGCCTGACAAAGTGTGCATTGTCAGAAATTAAAGCATGACAGCTTGAGCTTATCGCACTACTGAGGAAATGTTAGCCACGTTGGAACTGTTAGCTGCGTTAGCATGCTCACAATACTTGTATTTCCCCAACCTTGTGACATGCAAACAAACAAACTAATACCACTAAATTAAATGTCACTGTAAGTACGCTAACTACCAAACTTCGTTATATTTTTAACACATAAAACAAAATAAAACAGTTTGACACCGCTACATGTTAGCCGTGTTAATGTATTCACAATAACATCCAACCAAACATTTTGACGTGTACCTCTCGAAATTGCTTTGACATCAGAGAGGACAACTGGAATTAATCCATATACAGGGTACACCAGATTACCTATAAAGCTGTTTTTTAAAAAGAATTTAGGCGTTTAAGTGTGTGTTAAAGTGGAGAAAATACAGTACTCTGAATAATCCAAACAGAGCTGAGCTTATTTCCGCTTCACCAAACGTTTAGATATCACAAACAGATGTTGTGGATTAAATATTTCTGTTTTCTCTCTTTTTGTGGGAGAGTTTTCGGTCTAATCTACCTTTGCATCTTTCTGTCCAAACCCAAACTATGTTTCTAGCAAGAGTTTGTTGATGGAGCGCATGAGCGAAGGAAGGAGAGAACCCCTAGAACTTTTACAAACTGTGAGCATCTGTTAACCCCAGCTGTCTCGGCTGGAAGTTTGTTAAACATGTGAAATATAGGGTAGGTATTTGCCGCAACTCTCTGTCCTAGAGTGGATAAAATCAATCCACTGCTCATCGGTGTACTGCACCGAGGTCTGTTTTCTTTAGGAACGTATTTCTCTGACCCCCGTGAAGCGGTGTTGGCTTTTCAAAAAACCAATCTACAGCCTGCTTCACCTTTTTTTTTCCTGTGCTGCAAGAATAACTTTGCTGTGAATTCCAACGAGCGCACATTTGATTCTTTAAGATGGCGTGAAGCCCCTCCAGCATCACAAAATGTATCCTCTTTTTATTCTTCTCATTATTCCTGTGGTATATCCAGAGAAGACACACTTCTACAATGAAGGCAGAGCAGCGTTCTAGCTAATTATCAAACGCACAGGCGGAGAGGTCGGTTAATTAAAGCTTAACGCATCCTAGTGGGTTAATTTATATAGTTGCACTATTGTTGGAAGGATTGCTTTGACTGTAAATTTAAGGATTAACTAGAATTTTCCTTTGCAGTGGGCTCATAGTGGACAGATATTTTTGTCCGTCCTGGGGAGCGTCTGAAATTCTCCTGCCTTTCAGATTTGAATGATATGTCTCGGTGACTGCAGATGAGATGAAAGGCTCCTTTTTGAAGTCATCTGGGCTGGTGCATTTCTTCTTCTGTCAGAAACACTTGGCTCAAGTCGTTTGAAAACCTTTCTGCCGTCCAACGCCTTTTGCAACATGAAAAAGATGATGTCTGACCAAGGGGATACTTTTGAACGGGTTAAGGTCCATCACAGTGTCTTTCATTTATTGCGTGTGTGTGCCTGGGGTGAAGGTGGAGGTTTGAAGTAAACAAGGAGAGAAAGCAGAAGTAGACGGCAAGTTTGAAAAGTTTGGATGTTCTGTTTATAGAGAACAGGAGTGTGTAGCCGGATGCAGAACAGCACTTCTTGTTAGCTGTAGAATTGCATAAGATGGAGAGAAATAAGCATTTATATGCAATACTGTGGCTGACTTTATGAAGGAAATTCACTGGGTAAAAGATTGTGTTTAGAATTTATCATGTCTCAGATTTCCATTATGTAATTTTCACGTTTAAAAGCTTTATACAAACCAAATGTATGCTGTTGAAGTGTAAAAACGATTTATTTTACACCTGGATAAAAGGAAAGTCATGGCCCTATAGAGCGGACCCTAAAATTAGCTATTTTTTATGGTGCAAAACCACCATATAATTTAATTATTGGTAAGGAATAAATGAAAATGAGCTAAATTTACATAACATACATTACAAACATAAAAATTGAATGTTTGATTTAAATGAATTTAGGTCGTCTTTCTGTCAGACAATGTATTTCTGAGGTCAGAACATCACAGTAGCAAACACATTCTGTGGCTACAGAACAAGGAATATGCTTTTCTTAGTTAACATCATAAACTTAAAAAAATGTTTCTTAGATATATTTTGAATTACTAAATCAGCTGCATCCCATTTCTTTAGGAGAAACTTGTTTTTAATAAGCTACGATTTGTATAACAGAATGTCAGGCTGCTTGTTTTAGTAGTATTGAAAGCTTTGGGTAAAAAATAAACTGCATCCACTGCTGCTTAGAAACTTTCAAATGCGTTTCAGAGAAAAAAGCAAAACAACACAACACAATGCTGCTTGCTAATTGAAAGTTATGAGTAAAAAGAGTGAACGATAAACTGCATCCACTGCTGCTCAGACATTTCCAAATGCCATAAAAATAGCAATTCAAAACAGGATTATTTCAGTGGGACGAAAAGAAAAAAAATTAAAACAGTTATGATCTGAAGCAAATTTTTTGATGATTAGACAGATGTTGTTAACAGTAAATTCTGATCATAGCTTTAAATTGCAAAAATCATAACAGATCTATTTTTAGTAATATATCAAGAGAGTGCAGTGTTTGTGAAATCAAAACTATGCCTTCAAAGATTTTCTAAATAATCTTATAAAAAATTGCAATAAAAAATAAACATTATTTTAATGAATGAATTAAAATGCAAAATGTTTGATACTTCTAAATTGACATTTGTATCCTGGTCTTTCAGCATTACTATTAATCTCAGTAACTTGTCATTCCACATTTAAACAAAAACAGACTGTAGATTATATAGAAACTTGTAATACATCAACGATAAAGGCAGTAAATAGAACTGGAGCCTAAGAAATCAACAACAAATGTTAATTTAAAAATATCAGTTTTTAAACCCTTAAGTAAAATGTGTGTGTTTGTGTGTGTGTGTGTGCGTTACATGTTCTAATGGTCCATTGAAGGAATCTATTATTTAGGTGGATCGTCTCGCCATTCAGGCTCCTAAATCTTCTTCCAGATGGTTGGAGGATGAATATTTGGTGATGTTGGCGGTGGTGGTCTTCCCAATTTTTGTGATCCTGTTGAGGCAGAGAAATCTGGTTATGGTATCAAGGGTTATTAGTAGGGATTTAACGATTCAGTCAAAACTACGATTCGATTCACCATTTTAGTCCACAATTTCAAATTTTTTATTTTTTTTTTTCAACACAATGAATTAAAGGTATTTTAAGGCCAAGTATGTTCTCTTTTTTGCCCCTTACATCAAACTGTCTGTTTTCCTAGGATTCAATACAACTAAACAATTATACATAATACTGAAATGATCACAAATCCTTTCATACTCTGTTCATGTTGTGCCAAGACGTGGACCAAACTAGTACCTGTCCCTCGTCAGCTATCGCATCCTGAGGATTGAGGACCCGAGATTCAGCAAATTAAAAAACCACATGTTGGGGACACACAATGTCAAGAAGTGATTGTAGGGAGCCTGAACATGATGTCCAAATATGAAAAATTAGGAGTGAGAATGTGTAGGGCTGGTGCACATTCATGAGTGGAAATATAGTGAACAGTAACAGAACACAGGCCTGTGGAGATCCAGCACTGAGCAGGATGCTGGACTATCCTCACAGTATGGAAATCTTAAATCCAAGAAGGAGATTTAGGTAAGCCAGTTTTCCCACCAGTATGTCAGTAAAGACCGCGTCCAAAACCGAGCCCAACTTACCGTGCACAGAAGTATTTTTTCTATATATATATATATATATATATATATATATATATATATATATATATATATATATATATAGAAAAAAATCCAATAAAAATGGAAAATTGAGGACTGTCAGAAAGACTTGGTCTTGCAGAGATTAAACTACTGACCACAACCTTTGCCTTAGAATGCTCTCTCATTCCCATCTCCCTCCTCTCATTTCCTGCTGGGATCACAACTGTGTAATATCAAATAAAAGCAGAAAATGACACTATTAAATGCAGTGCTGCTTTCTGACAAACACTAAAGCCAGTTTTTCTAGTTCAGGGAAAATGCTGCTTGACAGTAGTTCAGGTATTTTAGCAGGACTGGAGTCTATTTTAGACATACAGTGGTTCATGCTTCAGTCTGTCTCTGTGTGCTTTGCAGCTGAGGATGCTTGGCCTGCGTCAACCAACAAGCTCCTTTAATGGCTTTAGTCTCCCCCAACTCCCCGACCTGCTAAATTAGCCATTTGCTGTTGTTTTTCATATTGTGTTCATTTAAGCGTTGGGGAGGCTCGATCACACTGAGGCACCTCACAGTTTACTGTTGCAATTAAAATGATTCAGCCCCCACTGCAGGCTTATTGGTAAAGTGAACAACTTGTTAGCCGTCTCAAATCAAATGAGACACATTTGAATAGATCAGAAACAACACAATTAGCAGCCTTATTTAAATTCAACATTAGAGTCTGCTGATGGTAACTAGTCTCAAATTCTTTTTATTTAAGAGCTCTGCTCGATCCATCTCTCCTCAGTCAAAATGAGAGTCAGCCCTTAATGGACAGTCTGGAGACTAAAGGGGTTCTCTGCAGACTGTTACCCCGTTTGACTCAGACCAGGTGAATGGCCTGCTGGGTAAAGTTATGATGTAGGTTGCTGTTCTGGTATTTCTTGTGCTCAAAGGGGGAAAAGCCTCATTGCTTCTCATTGGAAGCATTCACTGGCTCAGACTGCAGTTGTAGTGATTACCTTGGCCAGGATGGAGCTGAGGTAGCTGAAGGACTCAAGCTTAGATCCTTCGCTGCTTCTGGAGGATCTCCACGGTGGAAAGCTCTGACTTTGCAGATGCCGGCTTTGGCTGGCACTTTTTTTGTTTGTTTTTTTTTTTTCTGAAAGAAATAAGCCCAACTGACACGAGCCTTTACTGCACCTAAAAAATGCAAAAATAAAAAGTAGTGTTTTAAGTATTTAAAATAAATGTTGTTTATATAAACTAAAAATGGATGAATTATGTTTTCTCGCTAGTCTGTGCCTGCATGCTTATGTGCCTGGGTGCATTTTAAACAGTTTCTGAGCTGAAAGTAATCCGCTAACAAGTCTGACCGGAGTTCAGGCAGGCGTGAAGCTGACTAGCTAGAATGCTCAGAACAATGGAAAGACCTGCATCTGTGATAGTGCCACAGAGTGTGAAGCCACAGCTGTTTGTGTGTTAGTTCTGACGGTGTTGACATAAAAAATAAGATGCTAATTGATTTAAATATAGACAATCCTTTTAATTAAACTTTACTTTAAAAGTCAGATAAACTTGAAGCATTAATCACAACAAACCTGCAGCTCTTGAAGGCTTCCCTGCATAAAATGTATTCTGATACAATTTGTAATGGTCGACATGTTCAAAAAAAATAAAAATAAAAAGTCAATCTTGTTGTGGATACTTTTCCCATCTTTAATCCTTGCTCTGCGCCCCTATTTATTCCCCTTCCTCTTTTTTATTGCTCAAACGTGGCTTTAAGTATCCCATATTTCATGCTGAAACTAAACTTATTATTATTGGTCTCTCCAGGACCATGTTCAGGGAACATACCAGCCATAATATTGATGGATCGAGCTACTTACAAAGAGGTACAGATGCATTTAATGGGCAGTCGAACATTTTAATGGATAGAACAGCACCTCCGTACCCGCACTGAGCTCTTGTTACTATTAAGTGCAACAAGAATGGAATTATAAGGACATGAACAAGGTTTAATAAAAGTGAAGGCCCCAGAGAGTATCAATAGACCAATTCAAAGACTGTACAAGCCCTTCACACCCACACCAGTTCACGGCTTTCACTGAATCCGATATTTGCTGGGATGCATCTGACAACCCAAAATATTTGTGTAGCTGAATAAAATACACCACAAAGTTGCATCATTGCCTTATGATCCACAAGGTCTTTCCGCTCCGTTTTTGAGGGAAAATCCAAAACTGCAGTGTGGGCGTTTAAGAACATATTCACATCGGGGTTGTTTGGTCTGAACTAGAGTTAATGTTCTTAGATAGTCCTTTTTATTTTGGTAGGTGTGAAAGCTCAAGCGACCTCTCGCCTGTCTGCAAACACGCAGTATTCTACAGAACTGTAGTGTGGTTCACATACACTATGAACGCAGGTGGACAGGGAACCAAAAGGAAAAGGTGAAGAGATCGGATGACAAAAGCACTATAAGTTTTAAATAAACTTTAAATAAACTTTAAATAAACACAATTCTAATTTTTCAGATCATTGTTTACTGGTGCTATCACAAGTCAGGTGTGCTTCTAAAACTCTTCTGTATTTTCTGGACAGTGATAATTATGGATAATAGTGGATCCAAACAAGCAGCTATTAAAACAGTGTAACTGTGTGAACTCAAAACAAAGCGATAAGCAGTATGACGGAGGATAATAGCCACAGTGGCTGGAACATTTATGTCTATGTGCAGCTTCTCAAAAAAAAAAAAACCCAAAAAAACAAATAGTTCAAATTTATTACCCAAATCATGCCTGATAGAATATCCTGACATAATAATCCAAATAATTAAGATTTTTTTTTGTGGACATTTTTACTTATTTTTTAGTGGAAGAAATTGAAACTGTGGTACAGGCTGATAAATGTTGAATTAGTTAAAAAATAAAATAAAAAAATATTGTTCTTGTATCCTCTTAAAATCATATTTATTCATCCCTTTTCTTGTTAAAATAATTAGACGAGCCCAGAGGAAAGACAGTGAATGTATTGGTAGAAGGATGCTAGAGTTGCCAGTGAAGAGGTCTAGAGCAGTGATCCCCAACCCCTGGGCAGTGGGCCGGTACCGGTCCGTGGGTCACTTGGTACCAGGCTGCAGCAATGAAAAAAGATTTACAAACGCTAACTTATTATTTCCCTTTAGTTTCTTTCTGACCCTTTTTAATTTTGAAAAACTGATTCTGTTCACAACATCTGTCTTGGTCACGTGACTTAAAGCAGCTACTTGGATGGCTAACTTGCTAAGCTAGTAGCCAAAAGCAAACAAAAACTAAACAATAAAACTTGTTTGAAAATTTTCTTCAGGGAGAAAAGAATCAGTGAGGAACCGAATAAGAGCCTTCGACTTCAAAGAACAATAAAGCTGCTGTTTACAGACAAACCAGGAGTTTTCTGCGACATACAGAATTATTGAGACAGTTGTTGTCATGTAGCAGAAGCAGCTCTGTCTACTACGCGACTACAGACTCTCGACAAATGCAGATAATAAAGGAGACATGGTGGATTCATGTTTAGATTCTATTTAGAAAATACCAGTTTTATGATGGTTGTGCCATTTTATTTTGCTTTAATTAACTTAAAAGTCAGACCTAGCTAAAACTAGCGTCCGGTTGTTAGCCTCCACCTTTACGTTAAAGGAAAAATCGTCATCACAAAGTTCAGACCAGCTGTAAAAATTTTACAGACAATGAAGATTCAATCAAATAAAGTTGCCGATTTGTGGAAACGTGTAAAAGGAACATTTGAGAATTTTTCTACAACAAGGCTGAACTTGTAGACATCCGTTGAGAAACTTTGGCACAGAAAATGTTCCTTTGTGTTGAAAAAGAAATACTCAATGAATGAAGATTTATGTAAAGATAAAATATGATCCATCTTCTTGCCCTGGATTGAATGTTAAAAAGGGATTCTATGTGGGGAAAATGATCTAATCCTACCTTTATGGATGTTTTTTTCAAATCAGAACAACCTGTGCAAATCAACAACTTTGTTTCATTGACTCTTCATCATCTGTGTTTAAACAAAAAAACTGATATTTTTAGACTTTTTTAAACAATTACTTGTAGCATTTTATTTTGAAAATAGATTTTCAGCAACCGGAATCCTAAAAATGCTACCTTCTGCCCCATTTGGACCGGTCTGTGAAAATATAGTCAAATTTAAAGCGGTCCATAGCCTAAAACAGGTTGGGGCCACTGCTCTAGAGGAAGCCAAAAGAGGAGGATTATGGATGCAGAAGACAAGGTTAGACGGAGGGAGATGATTCACTGTGGAGACCCCTGAAGGGAAAAGCCGAACGGAAACAAAGAAGAAGTTAAAATATTCAGTTATCCATTCAGTCCCAACTCATGAAAATAATCAAGCATGACTTTGCAACTAGAATAAAATGTGTTGAGAGGGTACTTCATAGATACCGGATGAACCCAGCAAATCTCCCCTCCTAGCTTAAAGAGAATTTAATCAGATTTTATCACTGATGCCTACGAGACACTTCTGGGTCATCCTGCTGAGTTTGGAATCTGATAAAGAAAAAGACTATTGAAACTTTTAAAAAAATAACTGGGGGAGAGAGAGAGAGAAAGAGAGAGATTATATTGAGACTGCTGTGAAATAAAGTCAAATAAATGTACTAAAATAATGGTATTTTTGTTCAAAAATGGCAGCTATTCAAAATTAGCTGGAAGATCTTTGTTGTATCAAAATTTTAATGAATGAGATTAAACATATTGTGTTTTTTTTTATCATATTTAAACTTGTAAATTAAGTTGGAAATATGATGTTTGTGGAAAAAATTGTAACCATCGAGAAAACAAAGACATTTTTTTAAAGCTAAGTTTTAGTGCACCTAAATTCTTTTTAGAACAAGTAGAGGAAACCTCTCTTTTATGAACAATGTCTTCAGAAGCTTTGAGGTCAGATCACTGTATGTAGAGCGACAATAATTGCACAAAAATGGATAATGTAAACATTCCCTACCAGCTGGTTCAGGTACATTTCCTGTGACAGTCAAATGCCATAATCGATAAAACTGCATGTAAGATCAAGCTCTGCCAAACCCAGCTCCGTTCGTGGGTATATGTGTTTGCAGTCCTGCACTTCCATGTGTTTGCTACCTGCCGTTAGATTTATTGGATTTGAGGATCTCTCCTGCAGTGAGCGCCGTGGTGCAAGTGGGCCCGACTGAGTTTCTCTGTGTGGAGCTGGCAATTATTGGGGGTAACCTTGCAGTGCAGATGTCACTTGATGAAATTGTTGTCATTATTCAATTAGACAGAATTAGCCACTGGCTAACATGACAGTAGCATGCTGTGAAAACTGACTGAATTACTCTGCAGGCTTGGCAAGGTTAATTTTAATGGACTGGGAACGGAATCAGTCGCAGCAAGCGAGTTTTTATGTGATCACATAGTGTATAAAACCCCGGGACATTACTATATCCATAGCTCTCTGTAGGAAGCACAGACATGCATGATATGTAGCAGTAAGGTTAATGGGGCATTGAGCTGGGGAAGATGCTTTAAAACTTCTCCCAAACAGCACTGAAATGTATTCTAAATTCCTATGCAAATCACAAAATGTGAAAAATAGAGGGCTAGCGCTCAGATTTTGGACATATTTTTTCTGTTTTAATTTTCTTCTTTTTAATCCTTAAAAAACTATATTTTTTCTTTTTAAATATATATTTTAGATAGTCATTTAATTATGAAGTTTTTAGCCAAAATCAAAAAAAGCGTTCTGTTTTTCCAAGACATATTTTCTGCAGATCTGCAGGAGTTCATCAGTGCTGCCGAGCTAATATTACAACAAAAACAAAACTATCCAGCTGCAGAGTTTTGAGCCAATCGTCAGCTCAGAGATCCAACTCGATTTAATAAAAGAAAAAAAAAGAAAAAAACGAAAATGCAATTTTAATCTTTCATTTAATATGTATTTATATATTTTACCATAATAAGAAAAATGCTACAAGAACATGGTAAAACCCTAATTTTCATTGGTTTGGGTTTTTAAGAGCCACACCATGACCTAAAAATATTTGACCATGCCTTCTGCTTGGAACACGATATTCACCCACTTTGCTTGATGAAAAAAATAATAAAGGAAATGTTTGCATACTTTTAAAAATATACTGCTTCTGCAAAAAGAGAAAAAATATAACTTTTTGGTGGAGTAGATTGTAAATTATTTGTCACTTCATATAAAACTGTTTATGTCTGATCAACTTTATGATTAGACTTAACTTCAGCACTGATGTTATTTGTTTCTTTTTTAAGTTTTGATGTTTTCTTCCAGCTTTTATCATTCTATTTTTAAATCAGCACTGTTCCTATAAACTGAATTTGTGTTTTATCTACTTTCAGAAGATTTTTCCAATTTATCCAAAATATTGCTAAATGTGAAAAAAGTGCTTTTTGCTTAAAAAATGGATTTGGTCAAATTTAAAGTAAATGCCTTCAATTGTAAACTTAAGACTCACATTGCCTATATTATTTCAAATCAGTGTGATTTCAAATCAAATCAAACTTTATTTATAAAAAGTGCTTTTCGTACTTTGCACAATTCGAAGCTCTTTACATTAAAAAAAAAAAAAAAAAAAATCACATACAACTTATGACCCGAAACACAATGAATGCTTAGAAAATAACTTCTAAAAGAAACTTCTAAAAGAAACTTAATTTCTGCTTGTGTGAGTGATTCATTTCTATGTCTGATGAGTAATTGACAGAACTCCTGCAGTTCAGGAACTACATTTTGGAGAAGTAGAAAAGAGCAGGGAAGCATTTAGCTGAGAAATTCGGAGCCAACTTGATCGATTTCCCAGTTGTTGGAGTTTGACGTTACTTAGAAATTGATAAGAAAATTCAATTTATGTTCATGGAGTTATGAGTTTATGACCTTTTCATAGATGTGTGTCAACAGAACAGTCTGCAGTGTTACTTTTCATCCTGGTAAGTAAGCAGTCTGCTGTGACAGATGATAGAAGAACATAGGGGGAAATAAGTGTCGCACTGGCTTTAAACGTCATTTTAAAAGAAAATTGTTTCCTTGAATAAACATTTTTCTTTGTGGGCTGCAAAAATGATTTATTTGTTGTGTTGTCAGGTGGGTGGAATGCCAGTTTCTGAACCCGACAGTTACATAAATGTAACTTCCGTCTTAGGAAATAGGAATCTTTCAGATCTTGTTTCATTATTTTGTTGTCTTAGCACATTCTCTATCTCTGATGCCTTGTTTTAGTCGAATAGATTACA
The DNA here is from genome assembly GCF_002922805.2 of Oryzias melastigma. NCBI lineage: Eukaryota > Metazoa > Chordata > Actinopteri > Beloniformes > Adrianichthyidae > Oryzias > Oryzias melastigma. The sequence goes on from NC_050512.1 coordinate 18,497,340, forward strand.
TTATCTTTTTTTTTTTTTAGTTAGTAAACATCTTAATCAATATCAATATTGGCAACAGAGGACCTCTATTGATTTGGAAATACACTAAGATCAAATTTTCTGAAGTGTTAACCTCAATTAGCAAAAGCCAAGCAGGTTTTTATTGTATTTGGTCCAAACTTTAATGGATTTCAAGCTCAAAAAGTGAAATTAAAGAGTAAAATTACAAGTTGAAAATGTTGAAAGTTTCTAAAAACCTTTTAAGGATCTCTATTACATATTTTTTTTATTTTTTCCCATCATCCACCACTGTCACAAGGATGACTTTGGTGCAAGGTTTAACCTAAAGCATGTGAAGTAATGAGGCAACTTAACTTTGTTCTACAAATATGGTGAAGATTGATGAGACTATTAACTTCAATCCGAACACAGAAGAGAGTCCATCTAGGTTAGATCCCTTAAAATAAAATAAAGTTCTTATATTTGTGTTTATGTAACGCCAAAGCTCCACATCAGCAGACTACAGTAGATCCTCCTCACATGCACAGGATGGTGGGTGAAACTGGGGAAAAGGAGGTCAATTTTCAAAGAAAACAAAGCCCAGCAGAACCAAAGCGAGGATAACCGCTACGGGAAGAGAGAAGAAACACAATAGAGTTTAGATACACGAGAGAAGATCCTCAGCAGCCTCTGGCTTAAGCAGCATAACTGAAGTGATGACTTAAAGTCCACCAGCTAAACAAAGCTTCTTAAAAATAAAAGTTTGAAATATAAAGAGGTAAAAAAAAAATCAGGCTTGGAAGTGGTTCTATAGCAAATAAGTCCATAACTGAGGACTGTGAGAAACTGAGGAGGTCCAAGAAAATACAATACCTTCATGAAAGTCTGCCATCTGAAAAGTAAAGGATTTCTGTAAGAAATATTCAAATTCTAACACAAGAAATACTTTATTAATCCGCACAGGGAAATTAGATATATATGGACTTAGACGATCAGGAGCTCAGTTGTTAATTAAACCCAAAGTCCAAGACATCCGTTTTTCCAGACTGGAGTTCATTTTCTGTTTTGCATACGAGGTGAACATTTTTTTAATCCTATTCTGGATTTAACAGACAAAAACTGAGAAACCACTTCCACAATTTGTCTCTCACTACCGCCATTTATATCGGCTGAGGTTTATAAAATAAATGTAAACTTTGAGAAGCTGCAGATGACCTGAAAACTGCATGAACTTGTTTTTTTGTGTGACTTCAAAAATAGATTTCTGTGGGTTTTTACAAGGTTACATACTAGAAGAAAACAAAATACATCTGGTTTATAGAAGAGATAAGAGACATTCTAAGATATAAAATGAAAATGAGACGGATCTTTGTTGATGAACACTTAAAGTAGAAATCTTTCCTGAAAATTGAGGTGAAAAAAAAAAAGTTTTTCTGGTTACTAACTGATGTGCACATGATAGTAACTGTTGCGCACCAGAGAGTAACTGGAAAAAAAGTATAATTGATTAAAATTGTTATTATTATTTTTTTCAAAAAAAATTAATTAAGAAAAAGCAATTGCTAATACTTGAAGTCAAATATATCTTCTGGTTACTAATTGGTGCACACCAGATGTCCCTTCAGGGGCTCCGTACATTCTTTCTCTCTCTCTCTCTCTTTTTCTCAATAATGTACAAAAACACAAAAAAAAAATGGAATTGTCTCCATAAATGTCACTACAGCATCCTCATATTTCTTTCAGAGTTGATAGGTTAATTCCTAACTCTAAAGATATAAAAATGTCCAGGAAAGGGAGGACGAAATTAAACTGTCATTCACTCTTTATGACTCTTGAGCCTCATTATGTGATAAACATGTCTGCTTAAACCATTTGACCATTTAATTCTAACAATAGTAAAAAAAAAAAATAAATAAAATAAAAAAAAAAAAATTAATTATTGTTTGGGGATCGTAGCTAGGACCAAATCAAATTTTTTTTAAAAAATTGCGATTTTTAGATGCCAACACAAAATTCTAAACAAAAAATCTAAAAAAATTCACTTTGAACTAAAAAGGATTTTATTTTTCTTTCGTTTATATATAACTTCAAAATACTTTGCAGACTTTTCACCAGCTTTTGTTCTCCTGTCACTTTTGAGCAGAAATAAAACTTTTACCATTAAAAAAGTGACTTACTGCATTTGAGTTTCAGTAAAACCACTTTGTGAGAGGCACTTGCTGTCTTTGATGTGTTGAAAGAAAGAAAACAAAATGTTCTGCTTTGTTTGCAGCAAAGAAAATTACATTAAAACTGTGTAAAATGACACCATTTATCACAAAAGATCCATATTGAGAAGTCAGACACAGTCTGCCAGTCAGACAGAAACTTCTCACCATGGGAACTGGGATTCTCACGAGTGTCTCTGTGAAGAGATTAAAGCCTGGTTTACACTGGCTCATCTGTGGAGCTTCTATATTGCGTCGACATAAAAAAATGAGCGTTCAATAATCAATGGGAATGTTTACATAGCCTTTGTCATGTCTGGATCTGATGTCCAAGAGTTCCATTTTCAGTCCATCGATATTTCAAAATAAAACTTTATACAATTTTGTTGTATAACAAGGTAATGTAAAAATATTTCAAAGCATAACCGTGGATAACCTTTGTTCATTTTTGCCATGAACAATGAAAATTTCATTTGAAAGTGCAAAAACATAATTCATGCATAACCAATGGATTTTACAAGGACTCAGTGAAGACAGGAGAGGGCATGGGGCCTGATTATCAACGTTTTGGATGCACTATTTGACACAGAGGTGGCCGGATAAACCACTCCTCCCAAAATCTCAATTGTTTCCTTTTTTAAATTACTTGATAAACATAAAAGAGAATGAAGACAATGTTTTCAACTATTCAAAAAGCAGAAAAAAGCAACACATACAAAGTGAAATGCGTCCCGCCTGCACGCTCTGTCTCTGCTGAGATCTCAGTGGATTGGCGAGAGTGGTGAGGCAGCGACTCAACCACTGTAGGTCCTTTTTGTAGAAACAGAACCATTTCAAACAAAAGTGGAAATATCAATATCTGCAGGTCAGTATTGATCCGATACGATACCATCTTGAGATCGATACTATCGATATTTTGGATGGATTCGTCCAACACTACAGGAGAGGCAGCCATTGACTGTATATAGAACTGGACAGAGTGTCACCCATTGAAAATTCCTCCAGCATAATTAAGCCAATTCAGTCAACATTTTGAGCCCGACAGTGATTGGTCCGAGCCGGTCTGAGTTCACGTTTCTAGGGCAACTACTGTCCAATCAGGACCAAGCTTGTTTGAAGTCCACACCCCTTTCACTGAAAGTGGGCTCGGGAGAATCTGTCAAATGTTCAGCGGGCACCACGAGTGAAACTGATCAGGTTATAGCTCGAATAACTTGTGATAAAAAAATATCCTGAAAATAAGATGATATTAAGAAAAAGGGATCAGAACAGGATTTTGGCTTCTTGGAGCCAGTAGGTACTTCCTCTCTGGAACACGAAGGGGGAGGGGTCACTCAGTCCACACCGTAGACCACATGAGTCAAAGTCAAGGTTCCAGGTAAGTATATCCAGTCCTCTGTATCATTTTAGCTTGTTATTGTTAGAAATGGCCCGATGTTATCTTGCGCTTATTTCTAACTTGTGTAATTTTGACAAAATCTATTTTTACGGAGAGTAAAATATTGAAAGTTATAAATATTTAAGTTGATTTATTCTAGAATTACATTTTTGCCTGTTTTTATTCATAGTATTTTTAAAAAAATATATAAATTTTTAAAGTTGAAAAATTTTCGTTTTTGTAAGTTCAATAAATGTTTCTTCTGGTCGGCCCGCGACCTGAGGTGTGTTTTGGATTTTGGCCCCCTGTGCGATGAGTTTGACACCCCTGTCGTAGACGGACCAGTATAAATCAGACATGAGGTAACTCAGGCTGTTATTGTGTCTAAACTTGTTTTACTAAGACTTTCCCAAGTAAATTCCAGATGCTGCAGCATCTGTTGGTCTTTTTGCTAAAGCATAACGCAGTCCTCCGTATTCAAAAAACATTTTAAACCATTTCCCCAAATTTTCATAAATATCACCCACTTAATGTCAGCTAAACTGAACTATTCTCCCAGAATAAAAGTTCAATTATAACCCATGGCGCAGCGCTGTGGATGAATCATCCTTCACTCGGTCCGCCACCTTGTTAGACAGAAATGTCTGCAAACTTTCTGCCTGCACTGTAATAAAACTCCAAACGGATGCATTTCATTTGTCCCATAATGTTCTTACTCTACCAAGTGGCACCATCTCCCTTCAAATCTTATTTCACAAAGTCATTTGGTTTGCTACCAAATACCATCAAGTTGAGATTCTATCAGCCGCAGACGATGCGTGAGTTTTAATTAACAAATGTTAGCTCAGAAGACGCTTGACTGAGCGTTACGAACCATTCTGCCAGCTTCTTGTAAGAGGTGCTGTTCAGCCACATTAAGACGGAAATGTTTTTGTAACTGTTCTTCTTGAATCAGAAAGAGTCTGCTGGAAGAGAAATGCTCCTCTGTGCCCCTGGTTTTTTTCTCTCTTTTTCATTGTTTTTTTTCTCTCATAGACATTTAGCCTCCTCCAGTCAATCAACTCCATCCCTGTGTGACACTAATGGCTTGTGTTTGAGCACGCAGAAGAAAAAAAAAAAGCATCAAAGCAAATAGTTTTATTCTAAAGCTTGATTTATATCACACGCCGACTGTGCTCCCTAACAATCCATAAAAGCTGCTGACCAGCAAGAGGAAACTTTCATCAATTGCTTCTTATCCACTCTTTAACCTCAATAAAAGGAACAACCCTCCTGATGGGTAAATATGTTCCCCAGCTGATGCGGCCATCTCTACTCCGCTCTTTCAGAGCTAATGTTCAGATCAGGGCTAATAGCTGCAAAGAGAATCAGGATGATGGCAAGAAATGATTCCTGCTGTATGAGAGAATTTTCGGGCTTTGCGGAGGTCACTTTATTTCCTAATTCAATTACAGACGGACATAAATCAAGCTGCTTCTCCAGCCATTCTGGACACTTTATTCTGACCTTGTTCAAATTTGCAAAGGATATTTCACTCTGCGCCACTCCATCCCATACGCCGTGTATTTTAAACTGTGACAGCTTTGGCTCATTAAGGCACCATCTGGTGGAATAGACAATAAAGGAAGGAAGTGCTCAGTTGTGTGCAGATCTGCAACACGCTCCAATGATCTCCTCGGTTAATTGTTGGCTAAGTTCTCAGCAGTTTTCCAGGTAGATGGCACTTTGTTGAACAGTTAGCAGAAAATGTGGAGGTATTTAATGATTTCAATGGAAAACAGGAGATGGTAAAAATAAAAAAGTTAAAAAATAAAAAACAGTTTCTTGTTTGGGTTTTGAAAATGTTTCATGAAGTTACAGCAAATCTGCACACATTTTTAGAGCTGTTAAACTAAAAATAGCATACATCTGTTTGGTTTCAAGATTGCGGTCTTGCCTCACAGTGAGAAGGCCCTGGTTCGAATCCCGACTGGGTCCTTCTTGTGTGGAGTTTGCATGTTCTCCTGTAGGTTTTCTCTGGACGTTCTGGGTTCATGTTTCATAGCTTCATTGGTGACTCTAAACTGTCCCTATAGGTGTAAATGTGAGTGTGTTTGGTTGTGTGGCCCTGAAACAGCAACCACTCTAGGATGTACCCCACCCTCACTCAATAGTAGGGATAGGCTCCAGCAACCCCATGACCCTTAGGGATTAAGTGATCTTAGAATATGGATGGATGTTTGGTTTCAGGCTCACTGGAGCCACTTATACTACGTTCACAAATACAACTGCCACAGAGCGATGGGGAGTCATCTGCAGAATCTTCAAAATTTCATGTTGCTACCCAATTTTTTTTAGAAAATTGATGGCTTGGTCATGAATGTAGATGGCGGCAGTCAGACGTGTGAAATGGCCCAATTTTTATATGCCTCTGAGCAACCGGGCGGCCGCTGTCCGGAGACATTTACACATCGTTCAGTCAGATCTGCTGCCAAACAGGAATCGGGCTGCCACTGACCTGTGGACGCAAGCTTTCGGCCAATTTTGTAATGGCGTCATCCCCGCTTGTCACTGGACTGCCAACACCAAAATAGTCCCGTGCAGCAACTGATTGATGTCAACTTTTATAGAGAAATCGTCCTGTTGCCCAACGCATTCTCACTGTATTTGGATGGTTTAGGCTCCCTCTGCATCACTTTTTGACATTTTGGATGGCCCCAACTTGTTTTTTTTGGCACTTTTACTATTAAATCAAGGATCCCCAACCTCCGGGCCATGAACCGGTACCGGTCCGAGAGCTGCTTGGTACCCAGCTATAAACAGGGAAATAATACACACGCTAACTAGGGATCCCCAACCCTTTGGATGAGGACTGGTACCATCACCGAGTACCGGTACCAGTTCCACATCAGGTACCTTGTCCTGAGGGTTGGGGACCCAAGATTCAGGGAGAACACCAAACACGTCAAAAAACAACAAGTTGGGGCATCCAAAACCTCAATATTGGACTCAGTGGGGACCCGAACCATACGTCCATATTCCACAAGTTGGGATAGAGAATGTGTAGGGTTGCCGTAAAATGTTAACTTTTTCTTAAAGCCTCTGCGGCCACCACACGCATGTCCACCTGCAACTTCTGCCTCTCGATTAAACGCAGCCACCTGCTGAATTTTGTGAAAAACTTGCATTTAGGTCACCTCGCTGAGGCATTTTAGTATATCTGGCTATGGTCTCACGTCAGAGCAAAGGTGGAGTTCACCCTGAACAGTTTGTTAGTCCATCACAGGCCCTGATGCCAACTATTCTTCACTGTGAGGCAACAGTGATAACCACTACACTATAGAGCTGCCAAGCTAAAAAAAATACATGTATATATATTTGGATTGTTGTCAGCCGCATTTACACCAAGTAAAAAACAATACCAGGAGGCAGTCTGATAAAACTCAGGCTGAAATCATACATTTTTGATGCACGGTTGCATGACAAAGACTTAAAGGAAGTGTTCTGGAATGCCCAAATCAAAGTTGTGACCTTAATCGCACGGAAATGTTGTGGGAGCAGTTAACCCGAGGAGACCTGCAGCATGCCAAATGTAGAGAGTCTCATTTATGGACTACAAGTTCACATGCTTTGTTTACAGTAAATAATAATGTTACTTATCAAACTGAAGCAAAGGTTTACAGACTGTTTATACTCCAAGAGCTACAACAGCAAATAACATTAAACTTCAGCAATAAATAATTTAAATTATTTCACAACAGAATGTAAAAATTATGAGATAAAGTATGTGTGTTTGGCGTACTACCTTTAAGACGTGTATAAAAATACAACTTTCTCAATAATTCTTTTCTAGCTAAAGGTTAGTTGGTATTAATATATTTAATGCATAATAGATTTCTTTCTGCATGTGTCACACTAGGTGGAGCATCAAACAATAGAGCACTCATGAGTGTCAACCGCCATATGAAAGCAGGCTGCAGCAGGAGAGAAGACCTGAGGAAAATCCACACAGACACACAGAGGATGCTGGGATGCTACAACTCTGACCAGGCGTAACAGAGAAATACAATTAGAATAGATGAGAACAAAACGGAACACTTCATTGTTATTTCACAGACCGTACAACACAATTAAAAGTACTGACTATAAAATGCTTCAGCATTCAGCTTACATTCAACATGCACAATTAAGGCTGTATATTAGTCTGTTTTATGCTGGTGCTGATCTCTGACAAAGAAGCCTGTTTAAAGAAGAAAAGTCGATTACTTTCCTTTTCTTATTCATAAATATCTTTTACCTGAAGGACTTTTTTCTGCAGTAATTTGGCTTAAAAAAGACATGATTTTTTTTTTTTATACCTTGTTTTTTCTTGTAGCCCTTCACACAGACCAAAGAGAGGTTTAAGGCCTAATTTTCCACTTTTAATGCTACTTCTGTATGTACGCATCGGGCATTTCATGCATGTTCAGACTATGGTCACGTATCCTAAAATGTCACCACGAGGACTGTTGACATGAGCCGGGGGCCCGGTGATGACCAATCTGGGGATCCTGGCCGTTGCAGATCCAAATGGGTTACAACACTGATTTAACCCAATTCACCCAACTTTTCGTAGACTAAGTTTAGCTTTAAGGTTTCTAAACTGTTCTGAATTTCCCATTTTTTCAGCCAAAGAGGAAATGTAGAAAGTATTTTCACAATAAGATGGTTGCATTGTCACCCTAATTGTATGGTATGTTCTGTAGACGAAAAAAAGAGAAAAAAGTGTTTCATTCTTCTTACTTTAGAACTCTTGCTTTTGTTTTGCTTTGAAGGAAAATGCATTTATGTCTATAAAGTAGCTGTGATGGGGGAGTCGTGTGTGTTTATTTTTTAGGCTGCCAAAAGTTGTATGTATATATATTTTTTTCGCTTTTTTGCCTTCAACTTCAAACTTACCTATTATTTAACTTTGTGCGGAACATATCTTTTCATTTTATTTTCTTCTGGCTGTATTATATTGATCAGTTTTAATCAGCGAGATTACACACTTCTGAAAACTGATCAAAAACACAATCTGCTATGATTTAATTGGATATGAGAAGGAACAGCACATATATTATCCCATCAGGTAGTTATGTCTTGTAAAAAAAAACTTAAAAGCTAACACATTTATAAAAAAAAGGGACTGAAACTCTTATGTAAATAGAATGATCGCAGTACACCTGACAGCACTGTGTGTCCCTGATGTCTGCACTGATCTTGTTAGGTGTTGGGGTCATTGCCCCACACTGACAGGATGAGGATTGTTTTAGTCCTGACTGTGAAGCTGTCTGGAGAGTAGACGGAAGACTGTCAAGTGAAAGTTAGTTTAAACCTAACACCACCTCTTCTCTTTAATAGATCATCCTCAATTTAGTGTTTATCTGGATTTAACTTTAACAAGGATACAAATCAACTTCTATAGTGACTAAATATTAAATGTATTAACAAATATGTTCTGGTTGTTGTCATGATGTCATCCAAAACTGTCAATCAGATCTTTGACCAGAGGAGCTCAGGCCAGGAACGGCTTCCAACAAACAGCTGTAATAAGACAATAGTTACACCCATCTAACCCTCACTCACACTGCCTATCTTCCACGCTCTTTCTCTCCAGCCTAAAACATCCATCACTCTTAAGGTCAGCACAACACTGTGGACATGGTCCCCTTTCACACTTTCCACCCTGTCTGTTCCACCCAAAGACAGCAACGTAGCCTCTGCTCTCCCCTCTCCCTCCGACTGTCCATCACTGCCAGGCTGCCGAGGAGTAAATTGAGGAGGTTCTGCCCGAGAAAGGCGGCGTCTTCTGACAACATCCAAAGTGCTAAGAACATGTATCAGCCAGTGAGTCAGCTGATGGTTTGACAGCAGCTGTTCAACATCTTCAGTCTGTGAACTTTTATGGAGGCACCTGTGGAGGTTGGTTGCTACCATTAAATAAATAAATAAAAAAAAAAAAACGAAACAAAGAAGCAATAAATAGCTGGAACACTTGTTGTGCTGCTCCGATTTTGTGCAAATCATGGCTGACGATAGATAGGCACACAAGAACAAAGATATACAGTAACCTCCAGCAGAGACGCAATGGGTGTGATCCGTGAAAACCTGTAAAAATATGCAGCCAGGGTCCCGGAGAAAGATCAACAATGCAGATGAAATAAATAACACAGGCGTTGCAGTTCCAAAAGAGCAATTCTTTTTCAGGAATATGTGCGGTCTGTTCTATCTGGGCATCGCGTTCGCATTTAGATGTCTGCGGCGTGCATGATTTATGTCCGGTGCAAATGTTCCGTGGAAATGCAGGGGGTAGTGTGACCTTTATGTAGCGTGGAGAGAAAAATGGTTATTTTGTGTATAAGTCATTTGCTGCTCATGCAGGAGACTGCAGCGTACCTCCAGATCAAAATGCAACGGTTAAAGTTCACCAAAATAATTAGCCTGGACTGGGTATTTTATAGCTGCTTAATGTTTAGATTACAATTTTTTACTGTTCCTAATGTTGGCAGGAGATTTTACACAACTTAATTAAAAAAAATAATAATAATAATAAAGCAAAGCGTCTACTGGTGTGACTGGACACATTCTACAGTAAAATGGGACAGTATTTCTGCAGTTTGGTGCGGGACTGCTAGTAAACCCTAATGTTATTTATATATGTCCTCCATTATCAGAAAAGGGCCACAAGAACATGTTAAAACCAATTTTCAGTGGAGTGCGTCTTGCATAAGCTGCCATCAAGAGGAATAAGGAAGACAAGATCGGGGCAATTCTCTGCAAAAACTTGTGGAAGGTGGTTTCATCTCATCTGCATGAGGAGATGCAGCGTGCTAGCAAAACAAACTGCCCCCACAGTGGCGCTTTCATAAACTAAAGGCCATTTTCAAAAGTACTACTTTACCCATTACCCCTTAATGTACATTTCATTTGAGTGCACTGGCATGGACCTCATTGGACCACTTCATTAAAATGTAGGTGATGTTGCTCTTTATTAGTTCGGTTGGATTATGCAACAACATATGTTGAGTGAGCGTTGCAGGCGAGCGGCGTTCCGGCAAAGAGGGTTGTGTAAGGACAGTTCTATCTTCAGAGTCGGGAACTCTGAAGTATTCTCGACTGATCTGAGAAGTTTGGTGTGGGCCTCTGCAGTGGCACTCATTAAAATACTGGGAGATTTTACATTTCACATCTAGCTTTCAACTAAAAGGATTTTTTTTTTTTAATCCTCATCATGTTGGTTTTTTTATTTGTTTTAATTGAAAATTAGAGTTGAGTTTTGACACCACTTTCCAATCTCTTTATCCCTTAAATTGTAAATATCTAAAATGTAAAACAAAATAAAGCATGACATTTTTTTTATGTTTTAAGCTGTTTTTTTTAAACTGACATTTGCCACAAATATGTGGAACGGACTATAAATTACCCAACTCTTAGATAACTCTTTATAAGAAACTGCCTCCATTATGACCACAGTGGAGCAACATAGAACCTTTCAACTTCCAGGCTGGGACACATTTAAAAAAGGGTCATATAAATGCAATTCACAATGTAAACTTCTCAATTCACAATGTAAAAGTCTCTTGTTGTCAAACGATCCACCTTTAGAGAATCAAACAAACATTTTCCCTTCTGTGATTAGATTTACAATTCAAAACGCTACTTGGGTGACTTTTTATGAACCTCCTAGTCTTGTTTTAATTTGAAATCTGCTTTGATAGCAGATAAATGAATGATTGAACCACTCAATTTCTTTAAGGGACATATGGTTGCTGGAGCCTATCTTAGCAACTGTCAGGCCAAGGCAGGGTACACCTTAGACAGGTTGCCCGACCATAGACACTAGAATTCAGATTTAGAGAATATTTAGAGCATCCAATTAATCTAAGCATCACCTTTTTGGATTGTGGGAGTGCCAGAGTGCTCGGAGTAAACCTTCATGCTATAAGGCGAGAAGGGCTTATAGCATAAAACAGGGGTCACCAATCTGGTGCTCCAACGGACACACAAGGTGCATGCAGGTCTCTTCTAAAAACAGCACAAATCATTTGTGAGCTGCGCCTAAAATTCAATTTTAAAAATATGTTCATGATGCATGAACTTTAAAAAAGTCTAGGTGACCTCTGACCTACTCCAGTTCAAAGATCATTCATTTTGTTAAAAATGCTGCAGATGTGTTTATTAATTCAAAACGTGACAAGATTTGTCTAAAAATGTGTACATTGATTTTTCTTTATCATTACATAATTGACAAACATGGTACAAAATAGTGAAAATGGGACATTTTTCCTATGAAATGCAAGTGAATAATTGAAAATGCAACAATTACTGAGATTAATAAAGTGCTGAATATTGATATTTGTTTCCTAGCTTGTTGTGATTGTTGATAATTATGGTGAGAAATCAATCTCTTCACATAGAGGAGTATGAATATTCATTATTTATAATGTATAACTAAAGGCAAACTAAGCAAAATTTGTTATTTCAAAATGGTAGTCCTTCGTATGACTCAGTACCCATGAAGTAGCCCTCAGGTTAAAAAAGGTTGGTGACCCCTGGCATAAAGGCTCACTGTTGAGTATTTCCTTGGAACTGCCTCAAGTGTGTCTCAACATCTGTCAGCCTTGCTTTAATGGCCAATACCCTGTCAGGTCAGACTTTACTGATATCATGGCTGTCCAGTGTGGCTACTTGACATCAAATTAACCCAGTACAGACCATCTTGTTACATGGTCACACCTTTAGTTCTTGAGTGCAAGTGGCATTTTTATCAATTGTCCAAACATGCTTTTATTTTTCATTTTACATAATAATTCCTAGCTGGACACAGTTAACCATGCAGATATATTTTAAGTTATACAATCAGACGGAGCTACACGGCGCTATAACGTGGTCAGAGTGTCACTGAGTTACCTTAAAAACTGTGAGAGCAGAGATTTCACTGCAGACTTGAAGAGAAACCCAGAGAGACTTTGAATCAGCGTCAGTGTGCGTCTGCACCATTATCATGCTGGTGGGGTTTTTATTTGATGGAGGTGCTTGCCCCGCTCAGATCCCGCAGTACACAGGAGTATTTGCAATACTTACTCCAAAAGGTGTTGAAAGAACACGAGGATGGCACACCAGAGCGTCGGCGCTGACGAGTTTTTCCAGCAGTGCAAGGTCAAGGATAATTACAACGCCTATATTATTTCCCTTTATATTGATTAAACTCACGAGCTTGTAGGAGTTAATGCTTAACAAATGCAGGGGAGTCATGGTTAAAAGATGCCAGCCTTGTGTTTCAAAGTAAAAAACATCAAACGAGAACTGAGGCAAGCAACCCCAAAAGGCCTGTTTTCTTTGAAATGTAAAATAAAAATAGATGTTAAACAAACGTTAAGAAATGTGAATCATGATACATCATACAAAATCTGATCAAGCTAAATCATTCAGGTTTTTTTTTCTGTCACGCTTTTTTTTATTTCACGGCAATATTTAATGTAGCATGAAAGCCCTCTGTTTGATAAAAGCAGCACGGGCTGATCGTGAAGAAGCTGCAAGAAAACAGTCGTTAACATTTAGACATTATGAATGATGCTTGGTTTTAGTCATCCTTTCCCGGCTGAAAGAGACGGCGTCTTCATTTATGGAGCCAGATTCATTTGGTCGTGTGGCTTCTATAGGGTTTGAATTCTGTTTGTTTTACAGGAAAAAAGGATGCAAAGCAGTGAAGAAAATCAAACACAGTTAAAAAAAACTGTTGCCCACTTGTTTTGTGACAAGATTTTTTGCTTAATTATCAGATATATGGCCTGTAGCCACTGAGCATTCTCACAGTCTGGACTTTCCCATTGAATGTATTGAATGACTCCTTTAGAGGACTCCGAATCTGGGCAGCCACACTGAGGGGGTCTTGCCAGCTTTACCTCGAGGCCAATTCAAAAAGCTGAGCTGGAGCTGAAGGAAACAGGAATTTGTGGAGCCAGGCTTGAAAATGTGCCTTTTGCGAACTGTTATTCATTATTTAGATCTGGAAGAAACTAGAATTGGTTGGCTTGATGACTTGTTTCGGAAATGTTGCCCTTTTATTGTGAGGGGATTTCAACAAAAATTTTTTTTTAAGGTACAAAGAAATATATTTTAGTGTCAGAAATCCCCACTTTTTTTGTTTCAGTTGCCCAAACAGAAACATCTCATGAAATAGGAATATCTAGTTGATCCTCCCAATCTTTTAAAGCTCAGCGCCTGCCTATGAAAAGGTTGCCTCAGTGTGAACTGATTTTGTTTTCCGCAGACGTCCCTTCACGCCGCTGATGTCCATATGTGCAGATGGCAACGTTTTCAGTGTCAGAAGTCCTCTAACGCGGCAGGGCCAAAGCCAAACGGACACGGCGCAGCAGCTGGCTGTGCCTTATCCGTCAACATTTTCCTTCTGGGACCGGGACAGTCATTTTCCTTCTCCGTCCGCGGTCTGAGGGAGGTGCGTTTAACCAGATTAGATTTGGGGGATTTTTAATCCTTCAAATACGCCGCATCACAGACAGACATCATTCAAAGCGCTTACGTCCTGCACTGGCCTTTCTGCTGACACGATAATGTCCTTTTAATTACTTCTTCCTTTAATTTCCAGAAAGCGGGCCGACTGCCATCCTGCCTTGTTTTATTTGGATAGTGGAGATGGATACACGCGGTGATTATTTGGGTTGAGATGGCACCACTGTCAGGAATTAATCCCTCCATTAACTGGAATGTGTTGCTACCTCTCCCCTGTGGCCCCGTTTCCTAAACAGAGAGTGCTCTGGTGGTGCACGGGTGTCTGATGCATGCTGTGTTTAATGGTCATTAGCGGTACAATGCGGCTAGATACTAAACCTCATTCATTATCAATGACTGAGCGGCAGAATTATCTTAACTAGCGTTGCGTGAACCATTATTGGGACAGCTCTGCTTGTCGATGCTTCTGATTTGATTCGTGAGAGATCAAGGTCGTGTGCAGCAATTAGCCGTTTTAACAGTAGCGTGCTCATGTGATGCCTTCAGGGACCTGATAAAGATCCACTGTGAAAGGAATGCATTGTGCTGCCTCCTAAAGCGGCCTGATTCAACAGAACCACTCACCATGAAGGAAGGTCGCTGTCAGGTCTCAGTGGTTTTCCAAAAAGCCGCTCTGGAGCTCTTCACATTGAAAGTCTCCACTCTTTTCTCTGTCTTTGCTTGAGGAGCGGTTCAACCTCTCTGCCCCGCTGACCGGTGATCTCTTCATCGTCAGGCATCTATTTTTAAGAAGCTCTTCCTCGAGTGAACCGAAGGCAGGCGTACTCACCTGAGAAAGACTGAGCGGTGAAATGGATGAAAGACATGCAACTCTTTCATTTACGTTGATCTTGGTTTGGAAGTTTGTTAAAAGTTTGACCTACTAATGTAAAAGATGTGCAATGAAAGATAGAGGAAATGTGCAAAAAAAAAAAGTTCAGCCATTTACATTTAAAGACCCACTCAGATCATGTTTGATATATTTAAATATAGCTTCCAGTGGTCTTTTAATTATGATTATGCCATTTTTTGTCGATTTTCGTTTTTTAAACCGTTGTTTTCTACAGAGCAGCAGCAGTTCATTAAAGATTCGCCTCTAAGTTGTGGGCGGAAATTTTGGTGCAGAGCAACCCCACCCCCCTTCCCCTCTTTATTGCTAAAAGCTCTCTTTTTACACTCTCCCACTAGCTTACAGTCCCTAAAAACCCCAACATAATATTAGCGGTGCAACGAAAGTGGATAGCAATATTGGAGCTATCCAGCTGTACAGTTTTAGGCCAGATGGCTGCTCGGATGAGGAAAAAAGAGGACAAGAATCGATTTATTTATCTGGAAGTGGATGCATTGGAAAGGAACGAAGCAGGGAGCTTGTGGCCCCGCCCAGCATAATTTCACCATATCCTGGACGAGCCCCCAAATATGTCACAGCCCCGACAGGGACACCTTCCTCAGTCTAGGGGAAATTTCCAAAAAGGGGCCAGAACATAATAAATACTGGACACCAAGGGAATAGGGAACACCGTTTATCAAATAAAATAAATTATGTGTCTTCTAAAAAAAGAATAAAATGAAATAATTAGTGTGCTGGTTCAAAAAAATACGCTTTATAAAAAACCATTTTTTTATCTACTCCTGATTCAACTACCAACAGAAAATACTGCAAAAACATGTTTAAAATACCAAAAACACACTTTTCATCGAAGTAAAAATATAATATATAATAATAAAATAAAGACATAGTGTTCATAACTAAAAACTGCTGATTTAGGAGGACAGAGGAGACTCCAGCATAAACGGAAACCCCAGCTCCCCTATCCTGCTGAGATATGTGTGGGTGACTGAGCGCTGTCGTTAGGAGGGCGGCCTGAGATTCCCAGAGTTCACTGCGGTCACCATCCGATAGATAACAGTTCATCCTCTGAGAGGAACATGAAATTCTGCACTAAGATTAATGGAAATCCATACAATAGTGGTGGAGGCACCGCACTTAACCCCGCAAATGTCAAACTCGCTGTGATACTGCCGGAAATTTGTCCGGGTCCGGACCTTTGAGTCTCAGCTGGTCTCTAGTGATCGGTGAGAGAATATTGAGTCCTTCCCTCCACAGAAATGAGTTAGAGGGAGAGAAATGTCAGGCAGAAATAGAAAAGGAAAACCACAGAGAAATAACCAGCGGTGAGGGGAGGTCTGCTCAACGACAGAAGTTAAGACTTTCTTACCTGAAAAAAACATTTGTGTAAAGTGTTTTCTGGTATTTTGACCACAAAACCTCAGGAACTTTTGAAGGAGACGACAGCTGTAAGGGAAGACCTGTTGATATGCGATCCTGTGAAGGAAAAGCCAATTATTTNNNNAAAAAAAAAAAAAAAAAAAAACAGGAATTGACCGTTGACCCCGAATCAATCCCGCCATTGTTACAAGCTTTTAGTACTTATAGATTTTTCCCTGAACGGAGCTCTTCTCATCTGCAGATCACAGATAAGTAACGAACACATCATTAGAGGAAAACCTGGAGGCTGCATGGCTCACGGGCAAGAACGACACCAGGAAACACTGAGGCTCAAGTTGAGGGGTTTATTAGAGAAGGGGGTGAATATAAAGCTACTGTATGCAGGAATTCTATGGTTGGAGCAAAACCACAACTAGCCAAACCTCTCTTGTCTATATTATACGCTACACAACTTCCAAACAAGCTCATCAGAGTAAATGGAGAAGTTCGATAAGATGGTTTCATAAAGGGAATACCGTAAACCATAAGTGTGCTTTGGTTCACAAAAAGATTTAGAAAAGAAAATCAAACATCATCGTACTCATCAGGGACAAGGAAACAAGCCTAGTATTTTAAACATAACATATATTCTGCTCTACATGGGAAAACCTAATAAAAATAAATTAAAAAAAAGATAGAAATCATCAAAAAAATGTCTAGATTCATCTGTATGTTAAAACAGCTCCTCTATTGAACTATTCAAGGCTTTTTAGTGTGTTCACACACAGCCAGTCAGTAGCACAACAATGATATAGCTAAAATATCAACTGCCACAAGTTTTTTTTATTTTTTAAATGCCACTTGTCCTCTTCTGATATGTTTTCAGTATTTTCAGAAGTTGCTCGTTTCACATGTTAAGCTACAATAAGATCAATAAATACAGTTGGGAGTGTGCCGGCTGTCTGTAACAGCACGATGTTCACAGGAGCGAACATCATGAACTGCAGTCCTCCTGAGGTGTCACCAAGCACACGAGGGAGCAAACAGAAGTGGGTTAACACATTGTAAAAAGAGACTTTTTTTTTAAACCAACTTGTGTGGTTGCTATGTTTTGTTTTTTTTTTACTCTTTTTGCAGGTTTTTCCTTGAACCTCTTAGAAGGAGTCCATGGCCTTGAATTCGCTGAGAGCCTGGACGGGGGAGATGTGTTTCTTCTGGGAGCCTCGCCGTACGCGCGTTTGACACTCCTCCGGCTTCTCCCGCTTTACCAGAGGCTTCTTCTCGGGCGCCTTCATGCGCCAAGAAACCACGGGCGAGTTGACCGCAGCCGTGCCGTACACCTTCTGGTACTTGGTGGAAGCTACGTAGGAAGCTTTGACGGTCAGCACCACGGCGTTCATCAGGTTCTTGGCTGCTTGGATCAAAGATGTGGCGCTGTCCAGCTGCAATGTGAGGTGCAAACAGGTTTAAGTGAAAGGAAGGAAGCAAGGCTTCAATGATATAGGGCTTATTTCCCAAATGAAACACCTTTCTGTGTTAAGACGAGCAATTAGACAAGATAGCATAACCTTCGCTATATGACATCTCATTTTAGCAGTTCTTAATGAGCAAAGGCGGGGGTCAGGTGTATTTCTGTCTCCATCTGCTTTGTTTGGCTGACATTTAGGGGTCGGAGGGAGAGGGCCCCTTCCAGCAACACACTGAGACAAGTCAACTGTTTCGCTTTAATGAGTGTGCATTCCAGCAGGAAACCACGAAAAGGTAAGATTCTCAGCAGGGCTTGCATATTAGAGAAATTATGCAACTTGAAAGAGTCAAGTCGGGGTGGGAGGAACGACAAAAGCTCTTTTTTTTCTTATTACGTAACCCTCAAAAGCACAATATAGGAAAAAGTTTTTGTGTTTTGAAAAGAAAACTCGTCACAGCTTAATCAAAACTTAAAGCAGCTCGTTTTACTGCCATTGTTCATTCAGTGGTAAAATTTGATAAAATTTCTATATTTTGAAAAAAAAAAAAAACAATAAAAAATCAGTTGATTGTCACAGGTCTTACTTTTTGGAAAATGGAGGCTCAGATAAACAGGAACATATAATAAAAATCAAGCACCCCCGCATAATAATGACTCAAATCAGTTCCTGTTTTAACCCTGGCCATTACAGAACTTCTCTTTGTTCTTTGCAAATATGTTTCTACAACACGCGGGATTAGCGGCGGAATATTAACAGCGGCAAAACAGTCGTCGGAGTGTTGATCACAGTTTGCGGCTCGTCGGCGGGGAGGGGGATAAAAAAATCCAGACTGATGGAAAGCCTTCCCATTATTTGTCTGTCACTCCTTCCCACTGCAGTTTGTTCAAATAGTAAAACCTTCAGGTCTCAGGGAAGAAACACGACTACAAGGGCCAGCGGGTCTGTAAATATTACAGCACTTAGCAGACACCTGGAGCTCGGCTTTCACAGAGGGGGAGGGGCGGGGCACAGATGAAGCTCAGTTTTTGCCATCACTGATTCGATTATTAAAAAATAAATATTTTCCTATTTGGCATGAGTTTTTCAAAAATTTTACACTGGAGATGTTGTTGTCTGACACCTAAATAGCACATGCTCTTTGACCTACTGTAACTTTTTGGCCACTTGTGCGATCAAAACTAATCAGTTGATTCTAGTGTGGAGAAAAGCAGCTTTTCATCGATAACGTAAACTGTTGCATGTTGGCGCAAAACTGTTTTCATGTGCAATCAATCAATTTATGTAGATTGTGTAAGCACTCCACTTCTATGCAAGTCAGTGCCACACTTTGAAGTAAAGTTAGTGCAAGGCTGCTTTTCTCCGCTTCAGAATCCGCTGGAATTAACGCTAATTGAGTTAAAGGTGAAAGAGTTACTGTAATTGAAATAATTTCAACACTTGAACTAATGCTCTAGCTAAATAAATGCACAAACAGTAAGACAAAAGAATAGTAAGGATATAAAATAAAAATTAATTAAAAATTGTAATTGTGAGCAGGAATTTCTGAAAATCATAGAGAAAATCCCATGGTGCATAGTTCACTTATCGCCACATCAGTGTTAATCTGAATGACCTTTCCTTTCATCGTCTCAGCTCTGTCTCGACCTAATACTAAGAGGGTTTTGATCCACGTAGCATGTAGAGCATAAAAAGTGGCGTTACAAGGATCAAGTCTCATGACTTACCGCTAACAGTCTATCTATAGCTCGAGTGAAGGAGAATCAAGACACACCAGAGAGTTATTTATGGACAGACTCACCCCAGATACGATGAGCTCTCCACCCAGATTCTGCACCTCAGCCTTCACTTTGCTGCAGATGTTGAGCTGGTGGCAGTACAGGGCGATTCTCTGCAGGTAGGCCAGTAGATCCTGCTTGCAGGCTGAATCAGGGCACTAAATAGGAAATAAGAACAAAAAAACCTATGAGGAAACATACAGAAGCATCTGCTCTCTATCTTGTATTTACCTTTATTTGAAAAAAAGGGAAAAAAGAATGAATGTATAAATTAAAAAAATGAGGAGTACAAAAAATTCAGATCACCACTGGTTCATAATGATTCTGTATGATAAATAAAGTCACAATGATAATAAGGATTCTAGTAGACAAATCATAGAGTTTGTGATATAAACACCAAATTGTGAATGGATGTANNNAAAAAAAAAAAAAAAAAAAAAATCTAAAATGGCGACCATTTGTAGAAATAGTGGCCATGCACATAATTGTTACAACAATATTCAATGACTATTTGCCCCACTCTCAAAAATATGGGGTGTTAATGAACTAAATACTGTCTTGAGGGGTATCTACAGAATACTACTATGTGTATCATTTATATTTTTTAAATCTTGGCATTTCTCACGGCTAATGTGCTTTCCTGAAAGACGGGATCCTAATGTACATACATGTCAAATTTGGTGCTTGTACTGCAAACTGCATTTATTTTAATAACCTGCTCCACTCTTCAGCTTCCACTTTCTTAAGTAGAAGAAAAACATACAAAGATGGCAGAGCACCAAAAAGAAAATATAAAACCTGTCTTTTTTTTATTTTTCACTAACCTATAATGGAAAAAGCTCAAGGACTGTGATTTTAAGGCTGATTTAAATTGAAATAATGGCTAGAAAAAGAACAAAACCAGTCCCCCTGAATTCTGGCAGCTATTTTCTCTCTTTAAGTGTGGAAGAAGTCGCTCAACACTCCTTCCAGTGTTGTTTTGTTGCAGGCAGGTTGAGGCTGTCAGACTTATTTATTCCGGAGGAACATATTGGTCACGAGGCGCAGTACAACGGTAAAAGAAGATCAAATTAACAATGGATGGACTTTCAAAAGCTGCTTCCACTGCAGCTGCTCCTTTTTTATTTATCTTCCCCCTCTTGACTTTATAAAGATCAGAAGTCACAACCTCGTCCTGCTGGCCTTTGTGCTGCTTCAGCAGCAAAGACAGTTTTCATACAGAGCAGTAAATGGACCAATGTGGCGGACGAGGACCGCCTCCTCGGGTGTCCCACCATCACACACGTTACGCCTTTTTATCCCATCTGGAAGGCTTCCAGAAGCTAGCTATGGCCCACTAAGCTCCCAGTGGGTTAAGAAAACTGCATCAGCGGCTTGAACTCTTTGAGCGTCGTACCCAAGAAACACCTTCCTTCTAGCAATTAACATTAAATTGTCCTAAGTAGGAGATTGAGCAAACCTGCGTGGGAAAATGCACAGCTCATTTCCTTCTTCTTCTTGTTGCACAGGGAGAGTGAGTAGGTCAAACATCAAGCAGGGGTACAAAAATACCTCCCAGTGGACTGGATGTTGTCTTTGACATAATCCGCTCCCTTTAACAAAAGGCCTCACATGCTAAGATGAGCAGAATCGACAAGCCGTAAGTGCTTGTCGCTGAAGGTCAGGCAGAGCCAGTAAAGCGGCTCATGGCGTATCGTTTGTAGCTTTAACTCACATCTACACCTGCAAAAGGAGCTCAAGTGTTTTGCTTTACAAACCATAGATGTGTTTTACAAAGAGGGATTCTACAAAACATTAAATTAAGACAACTGCTGTTAAGAATATAAATTATACATTAGAATTTTCATGTTTATTGGTTTAGTTTGTCATTTGTAAAATTAACATAGTATACGATATAAACAAACAACCAATAAAAAAGGAATATGCACATTAATTTTCTTTAAGCACTTATAGGTTATCTTTTGATACATTTTAAAAAATTCCCAATGGTGTTTTATTAAGGATTATGACATTTTTAGCCAACAATCAAAAAAAAATAATCTGCTCCTGATTCACAATTGGAATAAAAAAAATACCCAAAACTTAATTTTAAACTTCGTTTTAATTAATGGATGTATGTTCTTCCCTCAATATTTTACAGATGTATCCATGTTAATTCTTCTCCCAACTGAAGCACAAAAAAGCCACAAAACAACTGTAGAGTTCACCAAGAATCCATTAGGAGGCAAGTTAATTTAATTTAATAATTACTAACGAACTCTTACATCAGGATTAATAGTTATAGCCTAATTTCAAAAACCGTTTGGCTTGGTAAATGTAGATTGAGTTTGATACTGTGATCCATGTGACTTTTGAATCTGTGGCTCTAGAACAGACAAATTAGATATTCCAGCAACTACAAGGCATGTTTGTTCCACCCACCTGGCCATGTTTGACCAATATGAAAGCCTTCAAGTAGAAAAATGAGCTTTCAATGAGCTCAGAACCTTGATATTACACCCCCTATGTCCATCAAGAGTGTGTGTGGTATCTAAAACACCTTCCACGAGTCTACAAGTTTTTTCATTTGCTAATGCTGTAGAGTGGCTGTTAGTATCATGTTTGCTCAGTTCCATAAAAAAGGAACTTAGTTGGTCACAGACTCAGACATAAGTATTTTTAACAGACAGGGCCCCCTGGGTTCTCCCAGCAGATAAAGTTGCTCATTTTCTCAAGGTTTTGAAATTTAATTACATGTACTTGTGATCGTTCTACACATTCAAGTGTGACTGCAAGAGTAAATCAAAACCCTCTTTTTTTTGCTCCTCAAATTTCCAAAAGCATTTTCACTTCTGCTGTACTTAGACTTAAAGCAAAAACAGTGAAGAATACTTAAGCAGCGGATGGGAGCACTTAGGTGAATCTGAGGTGGAGCTCCGAGCTCACAGAGCAGCCAGAGGGACAAGGAGAGTGCTTATTGCTTGGTATTATTACTGCATCGCAACTGCTGGCTTGCCTCACTCACTTAGCAGCGCTTGCACAAACACACACATCCGTACACTGATGCCCCGAGCCACTTTGATACAGACATGACACGATTGTCCTCTATTGAACAGCTGACTAATTGCCTGGTTATCTCACAGATTCCCTGTTGATGTAAATAAATTGTAAGGTCCATTACTTAGTATGGCTCATTGAACCTTTATTTCCCCCCTAACATGAAGTTGGATTCCACATGTCAGGAAACACTCTTTGTTTGACCTTTTCCAAGACTCTTTTCAACTCAATCTTCACACTTGCCTCAGTATTTTTTGGAAGATCTCGTGTGAGTAGTTTGTTCCTGCTATTTGTATAATTTAGACCTGACTGAGTAACATCTGAATGAGTCAGAGTCAAAATGTAGGCAAGTGACATATCACTGTGCGGAACAAACAAGCTCTCAAACTTATGAGAAATAGAGTTCCGTTCAAATGACGTGGCCATTCCAGACTTCTGTTTTGTTTTACTGTTTTAAACGTTTTATTTTTTCTTAGAGTTCTGCTACATAAAACGGAAAAGGTTCCAGAAAATACACGAAAGCTGCTTCAAAAAAGTCAAATGCTGCAAGAGAAAGTTTTCATTCCATTTCTAAACACTTCAAAAACCGTGCATCCCAGTCCAAAGTGCAAGAACGGGGACGTGGTGTTGTTTTTTTGCCTTTTCACTTTATAGTGTACAGGGCAGCATTCATAGGAACCTTGGAACATATATTTGACAAAAGAATATAAAACACTGACTGTATATGAGAACTGGACTGAGTGAAAGGAAGTTCCAAGAAACCAAAATCCCATAGATTTCTAATAAGAAATAAACAGCTATTACTCAGTCATATCAGTGGACTTCCAACAAGCTGACTCCTGATTGGCAAGAGCGGTTACCATAGAAACAGAGATTCAGACCCATTTGGACCAATCACTGCTTACCTACATCATGTGGTTCCAACATGGCGGCATACGTACTGCAAAAAAATGGCAAATGAATCAACTGAAAATGACTTCATTTTGTTGGAGTCAGAAGTAAGCCATTTCCCATGAGTGACATCACACTCACTTGATCCAGTTCCATATACAGTCAATGATGTTCATTTTCAACCTAATCCAACTCATGAACTCACTCATATTTTAGCAGGACTGCATGTTCTGTCGTACTCTGACAAACTGTGACTGGGTGATCCATATATAGGTGAGATGAGGTATTATAGTCTGCAGGGGAAGCATCTCCTTCCAGCCCCTTGCTACGTCTGGAACATGATACAGTCACGCCACATATGCAGCGCCTGCATGTAGCAGATGCATGACACGGTAACACCCATTTCAAAGGTAAACATAGACGTAACGATTGAAGTATTGTGACATTTTTTTTCCCCACCGTTTTGCATAATTGCATGTTTTTCTATAAAAATGGATATATGGAAACCTTTTTGGCCCAAGAAAAGCACACATAAAATTGAATCTATACTGAAAAATGGACATGTATTGAATGGTAATGCAGCATAGCTATTAGTGTGCAGACGCTTCAGCACACAACATAAACATGTAAAAGCTGAAATTTCTACCAGAATGGAAGCACTAACATAGATAATCCCTATCACATCATGTTTTAGTAAAATATATCAGTTTTATTTTATTTTTTTTCTTCTATCATCTCTGATGAACATTTTTAACAAATAAATGAAACATTTTCAACAATTATACACAGGCATAATTTTCTACCATTGCCGATGCTTCCTTTTGTTCTGGCAACAGCACCATTGTGTGCTTGAAAATACATTCATTTGGGTTAGTTCCTGCTTTCCTAAGTCATTTAATTACACAGCAGTCACGTTTGTTTCCCTGCAGTCAGCAGGCAGCAACAGCTTTGCTCCTGTTTGAAAATCAAAAGCAGCAAAGGCACTCGTTGTGACAGCTACACACACAAGTCTGGCTGTTTTAACTTTAACCCTGTGTCTATTTTGCAGCACTTATAAAAAATAAATGACACTTGTTCAGGTTTTGCTTTGTTTTGTTTTGTTTTTTTATATTTGCGTTTTGCAACTAAAGGCTAAAATTAAAGTTCACATAAAAGCATGCATAAAAAAAGAGTGTTTGTTTTTCCCCCCAAGGTTTTATTCTGAATCTAAAGGTCTTATTTAGAATGTTAAATGTTAAAGATCCAAACAGCATACCCAAAAAACAAAAAAAAAAATAACAAAAAGACAACAAGAAGGGTTTGTTTCTGTGGATTTCGAAGGCCAAGCCTTTTCCGTTTAAGAAAAATGCGGCAGCACAGTCGAGGTTTGCAATTAGATCTGAACAAACCGCCAAAAACCCCACAAGTCGGAGACAAAACCAAGCTGCAAATCAACGACTAAAAAAACAACTCCCAGATATGTACTAGTAGAGAATGCAGGATTTGGGCTTACACACACCAGGATTTACAAACACAAGTTTCCAAAGACAAATAAGACAGTCAGCGTTTACACAAACGATGACACAAGAGGACAATCGTTTTCAGCACGGCGACCATTTTTCCATAAAAATGAGTGAAAATACTTCTTTCTATGAAAGCCTTAAAGTCAATTCAAACTAAAATGCTCTTGTTTAAAAGAGTCTGTTACTGTGGCAACTGATATTCTCATAAATGTCATTAAATCTCTAAGAAAAAAAATCTCTGTGTAAACAAATACCTGTAGCGATACTAAAAACAGATTTTTTTTAACTTTACAATATTGAAAGTCTCATAAAGTTAAGTAGAAATGCTCCATTATAGCTGGATCAGTGTCTCCTGCTAGAAAACAGTTTTTCATCTAAGGTAGGATTAAAATCAATGCCAATGGCCACTGTAGCTCTTCTGGAAGCAGGGCTTTACTAATGCATTTTATATTGATTTTTGGTATTGTTACATGTTCATAACAACGTCCTCCGGTGCTGTAATAAACATTAACCTAAAGGCAACTATAGCAGTTATTGACACAAGTGTCAGAGGTAAAATTAAATCAACAAAGAGCAGAGCAGTTATTTTAATTGAAATTACCCAAAATGTTCACTATCCGTCTTGAGAGTTATTGTGTAAAGTTTGTAATTTGCTCTTCAAATATGTGATGGTATTTTATAATCTAAATAAAGAACCTAAAATGTGCAAGAAGTCAATAAAGACATCTGAAAATTGACTACAGCTATGACATGGATAAGTGACAGGAGTGGTTTCACATCCTGGAGGGTTGTATACTTCATGATACACTTTATACACCACAAATAATCCTGACAACCCCAAAACCGGAAGCACCCGTATGGGTCAAACCCCTATAAGGCCTTAAGTCTGTGTTTTATTATAGGGTTTGAAGCTCACGAGTGTACAAGCAAATGGCCGATCAATGCAAAGCCAAAGACTCAAGCTGCTAAAAAAAGTTCTGAGCAGAGCTCAGATGGGATGAAATACCAGGAATGTAATGGAAGGTAGGAATTTGGTATTTGTAATGGATTTGGGAGTTGATGCTCCAGCTCGAGCAGCTGATTGAGAAGGAACAAGAGATGAGAGAAGAAAAAAAAAGACATTTCTGGAGTGAAATGGGGTAAGGTTCCCCGAGGGCTTTTTCCACGTCAAGTGCTGGTACCTAAATGACTATGAATGAGCTTGCCGTCCTCCCTTCTTTCCATGCTGAATTACCTTCTGCTTCACATGCGTTCATCAATAGGGCTGATGTGGAGTTATGGCGACAAGGTTTGCCACTTAAGGGAGTTTCATGAACGCAGCGGAGCAACCTTTTGTCTTACTGTCAAAGTGCAGGACTCCCACAGATTACCTAAGGTCAAGTCTGAATGCAAAAATCCTGTTTATATTTGGAAGCAACACGAGGAAGTAGTCAGCATTCTGCTATTAGTGATGTATTTCTGTTTAGGCGTTTCAGGAGAGGAAAACTTCTTTTGGCTTCGAATTCTATTAATGTCAAGGCTAAAGCATGGCCCGAATGCCTAAAAATTCAACTCATTGGATAAAGAAAAAAGCTTTGTGTCCCAGTTTATGTCACAAAATAAAGCTTTGATGTTTGTGGAAATGTAGCAGAAGGCTTTGAATATTCAGTAAACAGTGGTTTAGGAAATGACAATTAAAAATGGCAAGCCACCTGCTCTTTTCATTACAACAAACTGCTAATTCCGACACAGGTTCTTCAAGTGATTTGCCTCGTGACACATCCACTCCCACTCAAAGCCCTGTTAAACACTGATTGGCACTTAGCAGTCCACGAAGGAGGCAACGAAAACACAAATACAGGTTTTTCTTTTTTTTTATTTTGACTTCATCCTGTCTGTCGCACACAGTGATAAATGCCTCCACAGAAACGCACAAGTGTTTACTACGAGGCGTTCACACCAGAAGATCCTGCTTTTTAATCTCTTCGTCTGAGCTCATTAATACACAACAGACAGTTTTGGAGAGACGCAATTAGACGTTGAAACTTTGTTGTGCAGCGCAACATGCTCTAGAGAGCAGGCCAGAGTAGTACTGGGGGAAAAGTGCCAGAGCTGACTGAAGCCGTCTGTCCGAATGAAAAGCATAGGCTGCTCTGGAGCTATGAGAACTCGCAGTCACTCTGTGCTACTGACATATTCCTATGAAGTCATTTCCTGTCACAAGAGGGCACGAAATGTACTTTTTTCTCTTTTAGAATTTCGTTTTTCCACAAGAATAACTACTCTCAAAATAATACCAGCCTCCATAGTGAATCAAATCAGTTAGCCGATCAATTAAATCTTCATAGCCCCTCCCCAATCATCCTTTGATGTATTGTAAAAGCATTCTCAGTGGTCTTTTAATTATAATTATGCAGTTTTTAGCCAAAATTGAAGAACTTGTGTTGTTTTCTTGGAAATAGTTTCTCCTTCTTTCATTTGAAAATGTGCCAGTTGTGGGCAGAACTTTTGGCATGGAGTAAGCCCGTCCCCATTTCCCATCATCCATCTGTTTACGCAACCTCCTGCTAGCTTACAGCCTTCACAACCCCAATATAACATTACCGGTGCAACAAAAATGGCAAGCAATATTGGAGCTACCAATTCATACAGTTTAGAGCCAGATACCAGCTCAGACCAGGACAACAAAGACCTACACGGATCTATTTCAACAGTTGAAAAGTCAGGTGTTTGTGACTTTGTGTCCCCAGCAATATCTCCGGTTCTTGCTTAGCTTTAGCTTCCAGAGAAGTCACTAAAATGCATAAAATAGGTACTCCGGGTTGTAAATGCTCTTTTTGGTCTAAATCTGAAAACATAACTTACAGTAGTAAGTTCAGCGGTTAATAGACTTACAAATAAATTCCCTTTTTTTTGCTGTAAGTGGTTTTATAAACAGGAAATGAGCAAACCTCCATAAGATTTAAAGAGAAAAAAACCTTTCATTAGTGAAATTCTTCAGGTTTATTTGAGCTCTAATACACTGTATCTACAGCCCAGCATGGGGTACTGAAAGCAGCAGCGATTGTATCAAGGGTCTGCAGGCTTCCAGGAGATGTGATTACAAACACACAAGGACGTCTCAATAAATCAGTGAATTTTAAGCCAAGATTTATTCGCACTTCTCCTTTGACGCAGAAAACATGAAAAAGAACATTACAGTACGCTTCACCTAAAGAGGGTGTCTGGAAAAAAAACAAAAAAAAAACAGGCCCACTTCATTAGGTGTACACACACCTACACAGCAGAAATGCATATTTCTACTCTCTCCCATCTGCCCCCAACACAAGCCTGATTGATTATATATTGAAAATGGTCTGTCAGAGTGTTTTAGAGAGGTACTCATCTGATAATAAATGCATCACATCGGTTGGAAGCTAATTATATTACAACTTAGTTCTGCTGTCTTGCTCTCTCAGTGTCTGCTCCACTGGGAAACAAACTCATGCAGCAACAAAGCTTCACCACTCCAGTTACCCTCATCAATACTCACAGCAATGATTTCCATTCGCTATGCCCACTTACTCTAACTCCAAATTTGCTCTTCTGCAGTTGCCATGACAGTCATGGATACTTTAAGACAGATAGAACAACATGAAGCAAAAGAAAAGGAAAAAAAAAAAGAAAAAATGAGAACGTCAGACCAATTTAACTGCGAAACTACCTGGTCGGCGACGGCCCGAGCCAATTTGTCCATCCTGGATCCAGCCTCTGCGATCTTCTTAGCTGCGTTGATCACATCAGAGGAGTTCTTCAGGGGGCCTTTGCCTCTGTTAAAATTCAAGGAGTAAAATAGGGGGAGGAATGAGACGCGGTGGGAGGATTTGCAGAGGCAGTGAGCATGCAGAGCTTCTCTTTAAAGATTGAGCTCACCCCTGTGTCGTACAGGCTTAAATATAGAAGCTAATTTGTTTTTGCTGCTATCACGAATGCGTTGAAATCAACCAACAATAAAACACGTCACAGCTAAAGGATGGAGAAAATACAGTCTATATAACAATGCATCCCTGAGAGGTGCTTGTGTTGTTTGTGGTGGTGGTGAGCAGATTTATTCGGAGGATAATGTGAAACTTGCAAGCGGCTAATGCTTAAGTGTTTGGTAAAGTGGCTAAGATCAGCATACATGAATATGCATGGTATGCATAACTTATTCAGTTCATCGGGAGTTACTAGAGTCGGTGAAAAGTTGTAATGTTGGAGCCAGTGCCTCACAGGCAGAAGGCCTCATGAGCCAACAACACTGATGCATAGCTATTCAGTTTGCTGTGGAGCCGATAAAAGACACACAAATCGTATCGTGTCTCGTGTTTACCTGGTGAAGTCTGTCATCTCCATCATGATCATGCACATCTGCTTGGCTAGCACAATGATGTCGTTGCCATTGTCGTCCCACTTGGCGACCTCGGCGTCCAGCTTGCACTTCTCCTGTCTGAAGCTCTCCACCTGCTCCGCGATTTTGGCCTTCTCCTCCTGTGGAAGCTGAGCCATGATGGCCTACAGGCAGTGCAGGAAACACAGAGGGGTGGAAAAGTGCAAGCTTTAGCAGGAATTATCAAAACGAGGGATGTAGATTCAGTTTGAAGAGGTGATAAAGCATGAAGGTGGAGAATAATAGCTTCCTAAAAGAAGAGGTGATTAAGCGTAGTGATAGTTGAAAGCAAAAAAAAAGGATAAAAATGAAACATTTGTTATTTTGATTTAGTTTATCATATATTTTGACAGCTCTAAGCACCAAAGTTGCACAGCAGTGCTTTAGTCCAGCTTTAAAATAAGTCCTTATATTCTTTGCATTTTAAAAGCAGACCTTTACAAACCTCCTGACATCTTACATTTCTAGAAAGCAAATGATTTTTTTTTCCCTCTCTCAATCTCTGAGAACACATTTGCTCTCTCAGCAGCCTTTGAGGGCAGGTCCTAAATGGCATAAATCTTGTGGCAAGGTCACAGGCGCAGTTAGGACCCAGTATTATTTGGGAGATAAATGTATAATTACCTCGCTTCTTAGACCAGAGAATGAATAATGCATTTGTTCAACATTGTGTCAGCGAGGCAAAGTGGAGAAAGGAGTAACCTGGTTTCCATTAGGTCGATTCTATTGACTCCAACGGAAGAGAGAAAACTAATACAGTGAAAAAAAAAAAAAATCTCCATAGTTTTTAACCTCATGTATTATTGATTGTCCTCCAAGAACTGCTAATCTCTTAATGTAATAATCACCGTAGTCGTCCTTCACCATTTTCCTCTGTGTTTTGGGTGAGCTGAGCGTGAGGTTCATCACTTTGCTTGTGTCCTCTGGTGGACGTGTCAGGAGGAAAATGAAAGCGGGAAAAATAGATGGCTTCCTTCGCTGACATATTTTGAAATAAAAGAAGGAAACATACAAGGGGGAGGGGGGCACAGTGGAAAAGGGGAACCTGAACGATTATTTAAAAAAAAAAAAAAAAAAAAGAAGCACTTCCTGTTGCAGCTTACTGGTGAACCAGCTCCCCTCAGTCGCTGACTGTTAGCAAACTCAACCCCCATTAACAAAGCAAAACAGCCCCCCACAAGTCCCAAAACAGCTCATGCCAAAATGCTCACTCACAAAAATATATTCAGAGAAAGCAAATCCCGTCAAACTGCTCACATTTGAAACATCTGTTCTTAAATTGCACAATGAAGAGTGCATGATCAACAACTCTCAAGAGGTATTCATAGTGCAGACATGCTTGCACATCCACCCATGCTCATTTCGTTTCAATTTACAGATCCTCTGTCTCCCACTTTCTCACTCACAACGTGGCTCGTCTTTTGATAAAAACAAGCTTTTGAATCTGCTTAATCACTTCTGATTTCTTGAGCTTTCATTTGATTTTTGGGGACTCGATATAATCAACGCCGTATTTGAAATTCACCCCCCAAAAAAGACCCTTTTACATATTATGCATGTGGAGATCACATAAATGAATAAATGAATGTCATTTTGAGGGAATAAAAGTGAAATACAATATTTAGAAAGTTTGTTCATAACTTTGTAAACTCATCACATCTTTTTTTTTTACCTTTTACGGCATGTATAGCACTGATTTTAATGACGGCTTGCTTTCAGCCGCACTTGAGCTGTGAAAACATCAAAAATCAAAAGGTATTTAAATGCAGAGACTTTTAGGCCACTTGGTCTCTCAGTGGGACATTTTGGTTTCCTGAGATTTGGCTCGGTGATTACAACCTCATAATCAGTGTGGCCAAAAATATAATGTAAAAAAAATAATATGAAAAGACACCAAAAAAAAAAAATCACTAAGCTGTACTGTGATTGCTGCCTAATCAAGATCAAAGCTGGTGACTGTGCTGCAACATTAGACTGTGACTTTAGGACTGGATATGTGCTATGAACATCCACTCCCTTCATATCACTGCTGAAATGTCAAATATTTAAAGAAATGTGTGTGATTTTTTTATGGTTATTTCCACAAAAGCAATGACAATGTTCCCCACATTTTAGTGTGCTTGCCCAAATAGCAAAAGGAAGTGCAAAGTCTTCAGAAATTCAACAGTTAGCTCTGAAAACTCACTGTAAAAGAAGAAAAAAAAACTAGGATCAAGGAAAACTTGGAGCCATAAAGTAAGGGATTTTGTTAGCATACCAATTCACTCTGAAAATAGTGTTACAAAGGGGTAAGCGCCAGGAAAGAAGCAAGAGAGAAAGGGGGTTCTGCAGAACAGGGGTAAACACATGAGCCGACTGGGGTGTCAAGGGAGCAGGATGGCTCTTGGTGAAGCACCCCCACGCCCCGCACCCCACCACCACCTCCTCCTCCTCCTCGGCAGCTCTCTAGAATTCACTTATCCCCAAATCCCTTCCCCTTCTTTACTGATAACAACAAGAGCGGGCCTTGGGAGCTTAACACAGTGGCAAATCCGTCCGAGGCAGTGCTCTGCCAATACACTATGCGACTCGGCTGCGTCTGCAGGGATTAGAGCACTTTCCTAGTTTCTCCGCCAAGTGCGGCGTCTTGAAATGACTTTAATTTGTTTCATTTGAAATAAACTGCCCAGACATTTACAGTTCAATTTTATGGATGGCCTATCAGCAGTTCTCCAATCAGTCAGTTCAAAAAATGTTTTGGAAGTGTGCAGTGTTTTTGGCTGCCTGTTCCCCCATCGTGGAGCTACAGCGGCTTTATGCCGCACGTGCTTGAATAGCAAGATGAAAACATTAACTGGAGTGAGAAAAGAAAACTAAAGGAAAAACCCAGAGGGACGCTGAAGCCGCTCTGAACTTGACCTGAATTTTCTCAGCGCTAAGGACACAGTGAGACAGGGGATCTCATGCCAGCGTCCCTGTGTGATGTCCACCTCCTGCACGGGCTTTGGGGGGGATCACCACTGTAAACCTCTGCGTGCTTATGTCAGCTTCGAAGGAAGAAAAAAAATGGATTATGCCTCCTCTTGTCTCTGAATAGAAACACATATCACCAATGTCAAGTTGGCATGACCGTGAGAGGACAGCAGGCTTTATCCTGGGATGACAGGCTGAGGCGCGTTGGGCAGATCACCAGTGGTTCACAGCAAAACCATCTTTTATGGATGTGCATGGCTTCTACTTGTTTTAAACTTTAATCTCAGGGGGCATGACACTGTCTATGAGTGGAGGAGGGGTAAAAAATCCATATTTTACCATGTGAACTCTTTAAAAATGAATTTATCAATCTGTAACACTCGTTTGCTTTAATTCCCCACTTTGTTATATATTTGTTGGTGGCAGAAAAAAATAAAATAAAATAAAACAAGTGCTATAGATGGACAATGAATCTAGCGGAGCCTATTAGTGCGGTGCGAGCAACATGAAGTGAAACTATTGCAGTGGTTCTAAGGGACATAAAAAGAAAAGAGGGTAAAATAAAAAATAAAAGCATCCTTTTCTCTTTTCCCTTCACAAAGTATAACAGCAAGAAGCTCTACACACTGGACACACAGCAATCTGTTTCATTATGCTGAAACACTGATGTAAGGATTGGAGGGAGTCAGGTCACAGAAATTACACTATAGAAATCTTGGGTATAGATGTGAGTGTGAATTAATGGATGTAGCAGTAAAAGAGAGAGCTAAATTAAAATAAAGATTGACAAATTAACAAGGGAATTGACCAATTTAAGTGTAATTTGATAAAAATGAGAGCAACATTTCCTCATAGAGTGCCATCTTAATCATCATTAAGAGGAAAGAGACAATTCATAGGTTAATAAAGGAGATTAGAGGGGCAAATATGCCAATTAAAGTAAATACATATTTAATCATCTATGTTGCAAAAGTTAAAGGAAATGCTTTAATTTTAAACAGAATATAGTAAAACTTCAATTTGATTAAAGAAAAACACAAAAATGAAGACAAATGTGCAGTTCGTTTTTATTACCTACAAAAATAATAACTTGGACTTTAGGTGAAACCATTAACTGTACATAGAGAACTGGACTGAGCGATCTCTCCCACTTTCTGCTCCATATCGCAGAAAAATGGCGACTGATACGGCTTAATTCCGCTGGAGCCAGAGGTAAGGTATTTTCTATAGGTGTTGTCACACCCACTCTGTCCAGTTCTCTATATACAATCAATAGGTGAAACACAAACTGAGGAGGGGTTTGTGTCTCCCCTCCCCTTAATAGATGGAGTCTGTGTTCAGCTTCACTCTGTGATGTGCATGAAAATCAAGTGCATATAAGTCAAAATATATATATATATATAATAACCGCACTGAGAGAATCTTTTATTATGACAGTTCAGAACTCCAAGAACTGTTGTGCCCACACGTGCTTTTATGGTTAATGAAGTGTTCACATAAAGCACATTTTTGACAGGTAAATTTGCTGAAAAAGGCAGAGTGGAATGATGGCGACCTTGTGCACCCCTCAGCCTTGGGTCCTTAAATAGATAAAGTTGCAGCTGTCTCTATGATAAAATCTACATGTACTTTCAAAACTGTTGCTAAAGTCGAGCTATAACTGTAAACTTGAAATTCAAAAAGAACAGTTAAAAACTCAGGCGTCATACATATAGAACTTAAGTTTTACCTCCTTCAGCTAGAAATGTCTTCTATTTGCATCCAAAGCTTAGAAAATAAACCACAATATTGACATAAAAAGCCCCCCCCAAAAACTCAATGCTGCAGGTAATTATCATGGCAAAACAATGGAGGAGGACAGTTTGGCAGAGCTGTTATTTATTTAATAACGCGGTGTGTCAGATTACTCTGAACAGCAGCATGAAAAATTCACCTGCAGCTGCTGTTAATGTTACTGCAGTGGCTTACACTGAAAGCGATATGCATATGAAACTAGGTCTAACCTAATCAAACTGCCACTGCGGAGAGAAAAAAAAGCTGCAGTCGGGGGAGTCATTCAGACATGACACCAACACATCCGACTCCCACCAGATTAATGGAAAGCAGTGCACGTCTGACACAGAAACTTTGCTAGCGTGCCAGATATATGCCAGATTCCACAAGATCAACTAACAGGATTAACTGTGTTTGACAACTTAATGTGACACAATGGATCACCTTATCCAAGCACAACTGGAAGATGTAATAATATTTGTGTTTCACCCTATATGACGGTATCAGAGGTGCAAGTCGGAGGGACATGCTGAGACTTCCAACTGTTCTTAAAAAAAGAGTTGCCCACTCAAAAGTCTGCGGAGTGCCAGGAAAACTAGTCAACAGTTTGGTGCTGTAAAGCTCTTTTGTGTACAGGCGTTGGTGCATATTAGCTCAGATGGCCCTGCGATGCTACGCCGCAGGGGTTTTAGTAGGAGTTTGAACACAACAAAACCCAAAGTACTTCACACCCAAAACCCCCGCAGTTATTCTGAAGCACCCCAAAGTCAACGTCTGCTGTGATGGACTAAAGCAGGTTTTCATCTGAAATGGCAAATGGTTGACACGGAGAGGGAACACAAAATGACCATTTGGCTGTACATTCGCCATTCTAGAAAAGAAACAAACCTCATACAGATTTGGTATTTAAATGTGAAACTGATTTGAAAAATGAAAAAAAAAAAGGTTTATATTGAATAATAGATTCTGATTGCATGAAAGCAGAAAAAAAAAACTGAAAACGAAACCAACGGTTGAAAAAGCCAAGGTCGGAGCTACAAAGACTCTGTAACTCTTCAAGCTATGCTAGATTTCTTTTGACAAAAAAAAAAAAAAAAGATGGGAATAAAATTTGCTGAGCTGAAGATGCAGGTCGAAAGCTACTGTGCAGTCTTGATTTTTCAAGGACGACCGGCTCTTTATGCCAACAAATTAGCTGGATTGCTGAGTAGGTCTCCTCACACATTTCACTTAAACATGATGTCGCTTCAACAAACTCCTTTAACAATCAGGGACCGACTCCTACAGATCTTTACATCTCTTCATTTTTACAAGAAAAAAATAAAACAGTTCAGAAATGTAATAGTCTAAACAGCAAGACTTTAGAATGCATGTATAAATGATTTTAATTGTGTGTTTGCTTGCTTATTTGTGTAGTTGTTGCTCTGCATTACCCTGATGTTTGCAGACAGAGTCTTAGGCAAGCCTGGACCACAGGGAGAGGCACTGAGCCAAGTTCTTCTCCTGCCATCCACAATCCATTCAACATGAAACACACAGCTAGAGCCTCGGTATTGCTGGAGGGGAGCAGGCAATGATACCCTCTTAATGTCCTTTAAGCTGGGCCCAAGTGAAAAATTGCTAATGTGCAATAAAGCCTAGACCCTAGTGATCACGAGTGAGGCCTTGGCTCGGTTCGATGCTGCGTTTTGGGGAGGGTCTGAGGGGAGTTTGATAATTACTTCTTTGTTTGTGATTGCAATTTTACACCTGCAATCCCCAAACAATGTTTATTTCAAATAACACCACTTGTTAGGGTAATTTAAATTCTATGCAGGTTTAAATAGGCGGAATAAACCGATTTACATACTGTGATGTTGAGGCTCGGTGTCCACTTGGACAGAAACATCTCATTTGCTCTTAGGGAGGCAAGCGTCCACTCACCCGAGCACTCTGTCCTGCAATAAGCTGGTCGTCTTCGGTCTGGACGCTGGTCCTGCTGCGAGTATCATAGTCCTCTTGTTCAAAGTCTGAGTCATCCTCCAACTCTTCTGGTGTCTGGAGGAAGCACAAAGGCAGAGCCGGTCCGTCGGAGATCAAGAGACAGGAGGAGAAAAAAACAGAAGAAGAAAGAATACAACACATTTTGAAAATTGATGGCTGAAAGTGTAAGCTTTCTTTAACAATCAAGACTACGGAAATTGTCTATTCTTCTCATATAACCCCCTGCGTTCTTTTCTTTACACAGAACCTCGGCTGACGTTTTAGCTCGAAACAAACAGGAAGAGATTGTATTACTAGAGGAGCAGAATTGTCTAGAAAATTGTTGCAGACAGCATGCTTGTGACGTTCAAACACAGACTTCACATATATATTTCTGTTAATTGGAGGTTGAAGGAAAAGATAAATGCAAAATAAAACTTTTCTTTTTCTTTAAAAGTATTCAGGTGGCAAAACCAGATCAATTTAGTCATATTGGGCAACAACTATTGTAAGTGATGCTTTGGGCTGTTATATAATGTCAGTGTTGACTTTCAACATAATGTACTTTCTACGCTCCCTTAAGGCCATAACATCTGGCTAGTAAATGAAAAAAGGATCCGAAATGTGTTTAAGTTAAAGGCTCCTGTTTTGGTGTATCTGTCATCTGTAAAAGTGGACTTGAGCCCTAGAGGGCAACTGTCCTTTTTTTCCCCAACTACTACCCTGGGCCTTGTAGCTTTTTATCGTCAGAAGAGACCTGATCCAGGTAATCAGCAATAAGTAGAAGAGATTTCTGAAAAAGCAGCTGGACAGTGGCTCTCCAGGGCTGGAGTTTGACACCCATGATCTATAAGGCTCTCAGAGGAAAGCTGTTTCTGCTCTTTACTGAAGCGGGCCGGTTGAGGTGGTTTTAGGTGGCATCTGATGAGAATTGCCTCCCGGGCATAAACCGGAGCCAGGTGCTTCAGATGTATGCCACTGCAAAGAGGCCCTGTGGCTGACCAGGAACTCACTGGGGAAATGAAATCTATCAGCTGGCTCGAAAACCCTTTTTTTTCTTTAGAAACAATTCGGGGATGTAGCTAAAATGAATGAGGTGGGGAATTTAGGCTGAAGTTTATGAACTGAGAGAATAATTGTTGAACCAATTCCATTCATCACATATTAGCTGATCATAAATATTTTGCTTATTTGATTTAAAATGCTATCCAACACAATCACAAACTGACCCTGATGCCATTTCAGAGTAGCCCAAAGACTCTTGAAGTTTTAGAAGTGAGGAAAACCAGCCTATTAGGTTACCACCACAAATAAACTATAGGCAAATGGATTTCTCTACCAGGCGCTCTCTTCTCGACTGCACTGCAAGCTGCATGTTCAGGCTAATTTGCAGGGACTTGTGCAGTTGAGTGTGAAGCATT
The DNA here is from genome assembly GCF_002922805.2 of Oryzias melastigma. NCBI lineage: Eukaryota > Metazoa > Chordata > Actinopteri > Beloniformes > Adrianichthyidae > Oryzias > Oryzias melastigma. The sequence continues at coordinate 18,534,793 of NC_050512.1, forward strand.
CTTTTGCCCTGTAACATAATCTCATTTAGCTTTAAAGCACATGATTCATGGCAAAGCGGCGCCATTCTAAAAATGTAATCACTAATTAAATTGTTTTTGTGTATTATTTTGAATAGCAACCAATTCGATCTGCGTGCCTGACGAGGAACACTTGGGGATATCATCATCATCAAAAAGCAAGCACAGGTTATGATTTCTGAAAATTATACTCCTGACTTGAAGGATTCAAAGTTGATGTTTTACTTTCTGTCTTTTATTAGACTATAAAAGCTTCAGATGAGGCCACTAACAACGCTTTGCGGTTGGCTTCAACGTAAATATGCGTTAGCGCTTCGGTATATCATGGGTAGCTTTAATAGGTGGTACATCTATCCAATTGCATCAAGGCATTCTGCTGATCTGACCTTGTTAATAACCCTCCTTGGAAATCAAACTGAGACGCTCCACAGCAATTTGCAGTTGCGCCTTTGTCGAGCACGCTCGGCTTCCAAATCGTATTACAGACCAAATATTCCCACAGGAAATGACAATCTCATCTCTTCGCAGATTAAATTCCGTTTACTTGATTAATTGTAGTTGCATATGTGACAGTATCTAAATATGTGACAAATCCTTCCGCGCTCCTGAAAATCCATTCATAAGAAGGCACATGAAGAGATCAGCTGACTTTATTCAGGTTATAGATACTAGTAGTTTATTGTGAAGAACTAGATCCGCAATAGCCACACTATTGGATTATGTGTTTACAAGCTGTTTTGTGACCCAGTGGCTCATCCCTGCTGGTTGTGCTTACATGTGCAAATGACCAAAGGATGCGAGTGTGGTCAGCAGAACAAGATAAATGTATGCTTAAGCCACAAAGGTCAGAGTAACTGTGCTTTTTTCCGTTCCTCAGAACATTATAGTGGGGGACCTTAAATTCACTGGGGTCTAGTAATACCCAAATATGAGTCTCTCCTGCTCAAACACACATCGAGGCAGTGTGAAACGCAGCCCCCTCACTCATTTCAATGAGGTCACTGTTTGGCGCAGCAGAGGTGCTAAAGCAAAGGGCCGGTTACCTTGGAGACTGTTTGCTTTAGTGCACAGGGTGATTCTGCTGCTTAGCCAGTAATCATTGCAGCAAAGATTTAAACTGTTTATAGCTAAAACAATTGGATAAAATTGGTGTAGTGGGGGGTTAGCAATCTGATGAACCTCTGAAGTCAAAGGTATTATTATGATTTCTTCTTTTTAACCCAGAAATTGTCCTAATCTAGATTAAAGCAGACAAATGTAGGATACGTTTTGCACCCAGGAAATAGTTTTAGATCTTAGTTAATGTCAGCTGAACTAGCTTCTGCTGAAAACTTGTTCCCCGCATGTCTGCATGTGTGTTAAACAGCAGCCACAGCTTCTCTGTTTTGGAGGAATTTCATCAGAATTTCACGCTCTTCTCAAGATATGCCTCAAATTTCAAACACGGTGGAAAATTGGCTTCTTAATCCACTGACTTCTCATGAGATCTACACAGTGAACATTTCTAAAGGAGCCATTACTCGGTTTAAGTGGTAGAAAAATTACACAGACATTGAAGGAGAAAAAAAGAAAAAACAGAAATCACACGTGGCACCGACATTTGTGTGATGGAGTTTGACAACAGAGAAAAGCACAGATCTTCCAAAGTTGTTTCCTCAAAAAGTAATTGAACTTGGATGGGATTATGAAGCCAGCTGGTCCCGGGCAGTTCAAAGCTGCCTGTTTTACATTATTTACCAACAACAAATTATTTTCCATAATTAGATTTTTTCCAGAGCTGCACCGGGAAAGCTTCCAGCCTGCATAAACTTGAATAAATGAATTATAGGTTGAAAAGATAGTTTGCGTGAAACATTTAAATATTCTAAAATGGGTGCATGAGGTGGCCAGGCTGTTTGTGTCTGCTTGTTGTGAAGTATTTTTATCGTGACACGCCCCACAAAGTTCGGCCAGCTCTGCACACAAGATCCTTTTATTGACATTTGTCATTATGGGGCTTCTTTTATCATGAATGTATTTTTGTTTTCAATGTTCATGACAAAAATAAATATTTTAGTAAAAAAAAAAAAAATAAGCGATTGATACATTACTTTGTATTAAATAGGAGCACAATTTACAAAATGTAATGTGATAATTTTAGCACTTTTTAGCAACAGTCTCTTACCAAAATTATTATTTAAAAAAAATATCTAGTTAAACATTTTAAATTGAAGATGATTGAAATATACATTCTTCTTTTCCAGTAAATCAAAACATCTTTCTAGAAATTGTTTTCCGCTCCCACTTGAGAGCAGGTAAAGGACGTACCCTTATCATGAGGACGGCTTTCCGGATGTCACGGACGCCGTCATACACCAAACGGGAGGCATCAATGAACTCGTTCTCCTCAAAGGCCTGCGGGGGGTTCGTACTCAGCGCTTCGATTGCTACCTCCACCTGTTCAGCAAATCGGGGCATGACTGCAGAAGGAGAGAGGTGAGAAAGGAGAAGGCAGGGGAACAAAAAAGTAAAGACATGACTATTAATGTTACTTGTTAGCAACCAGCCCATTTCAATAATGGAAGTGCGTCACATCTCTATTAGGAAGAGGGAAAATATCGCATGATGCATCACAGCCCTCAGTTTCTCTGCTTGACGGTATGAAAACAACTTGTTTTCATCTTTTGAGGCACCGCAGTCTCACTTGATTGGCTTCTAAAAACAAGCACAACCAAATGCAAAGCTAGTTTCTAAACAACAGCAGGCATTTCACACGTATTTTTTATGATTGTCACAGATTGGCCGGGTGCTATTTGTAATTCTGAAGTGTAGGTGAGTGTGCGTGCTGCTAACCTGCAGCCACAGGCTGCTAAATGTGAACACAGATGAACAAAAACTAAATTTATCAAAGTCTTTATGCTAAAAGAAAAAAAAAGCTTTGTAACAAAGGAAAAGTCCCCATTGACCATAAAAATGGTTCCCTTTGTCCTCAGCTTTCATTGGCTATAGTTGATGGACGAGCTTTTTGCTCTTTGTGTGTTTCAAATGAATTATACCGCATGTGAAAAGACCCTGTTTAATATTCAACCACATTGAATAAATGCCTCAATATTTAACAGGCTACCTTTCTCCGTGATTATTGTCACAACAATCGCCGTGTGGTGGATTATCATGACAAAAGCAGCAGTTTACCCAAACAGACTGTTGCTTTATTTACATATTGTGAGGTGAAAATCACTTTTCCAAAACTATAAATGTCTTATACATTAAGATTTCTAACTTTTTTATGTGTATAACTATAAATGAAACTAGCTCAAGAGCTGTTCCTTATTAATAGCTCATATAAGCACAAAGGGCCAAATGAGACTTTGGAAAGCAGCATAATACCGAAGATGAAAAGGACTGTCCAGATTGTTATCCGCATAGCGGAAAAAAGGAATCCAGGGTCTGTGCTGGAATGGGATTGTATTACTACCCTTAGCAGAAAAAAAGACATTTAGATTTATGCGTTGTTATGCAGAAGAGAATATTCTGACTTTAGAGGAATACATGCTTCCTTTGGTCAGAATTTCATCTATTTTTCAGTGGGCCAATACAGAGCCACATAAAAACAGATTGCATGCAGAAGACATTGCCCGATTGCCTGTGTCTTAAGTGAGGTTGAATCTTAAATGTTGTCAAAAAAATAAATAAAATGGCAGCAACAAAGATATTTTTTTGTGTCTGTAATTCTGAGAAGTCTTTTCTTTTAAAGTAATAACTCGATTTAAAAGCTAAATTTTACTTCTGAAGCATGAGATATCTTGGTTTTATAGTCTCCAACACTTTGGAGTGATTTTTGTGCCACCATATTGCAAAAAGATCACAATGTTTTAAATTCCAAACATAATGTAAAGTTTTCAGAATAAACTTTAGAATTTGCGAATGAAAATATTATTGTGTTTGCAACACAAATGCTTTCAGATGAGTTGTGTCTCCCTATCTTTGATTTTGCGTTCATAAATTTCAGTTTAGCGTAATATATGTGCCACACTAAACAGCCAATCACAGACAAAAGAGTTCGTTCTGATTTGTCTAGATTCTATTCAATCAAGTGTCTCTGCTTGGAGGCATATTCTAAGAAAAATGTTAGATAAAAGAGATGAGAAGATGCACAAATAAACATGTTTTTTGATAATAAATCTCCCAGTAAAAATTTACTTTTATTGTTTTTTTTTTTAGAGAGAAGTGATTTTATTTATAAAGATTTTTTTGGTTCAAAGACTGATTTAAAGCCACAAAAATTGAGGAAAAAACAAGAATAAAACCAATAACATACAGCAGATTGGTTAACAAAAGCCCAACGTAAAAAGTCGCCATTAACTTTGGTTATTTATCCACCTGTTTCCCCATAATTTACATACCCAATGAACTGAATAATTGCCCAATTGCACTACAGGTGCATCTGAAGTGAACTTATTTGTTTGACATAAAACATAAGCTATAATTCGCAGACTTAAAAATGGCACTACAAAAAGCCTCTCCCTTTTTCTTTTCATTTTTAATTCAGTTTAATCCACTTACTGGAGAAGCGTAAAATAGGCTTTTGGGAATTGCTAGGAAGGCGTTTTAAATAGAAATATTTAAATGTTCTCCAAGCTCTTAATGAGCAAAGTTGCTGATGGTGAGGACCAATTTCACTTATTCCAGATGAAAAATGATGAAGGGAATTAAATGTGACCATGTAGGAATGGATTTTTTTCACCCGCCAGGCTTGAGCATGGTTAAAGTGTGAAGTCACGGAAGTACAATGAATGTTTCAAAACCTCAAAGTAGAGGGATGGTGTACCCCTGTGACAGGCTTAACGTGGAGCGCGCTGCTCCACTCGCACCGTTTCTGGTGCGGACATCAAAACAGCTTCATTTAGGCAGCAGATCATGGCATGTCATGGTTGAGCGGCATTAAAGCACAGACCTGCATCACTGAGGCAACATTAAATCAGATCCAAATAAATAACCTCTGCATGAATGGTTTACTTCAAAATTCTGCCACGTTACATCAAAGATGGTGATATTTTCACTATGTGGAATATTGGCAATTAAAGAAATGACACCATCTCTAATATGTGGGCTGCACTTTATATATATATATATTTTTAATCATAAATCTTTATTTAACTAGACAAAGCATGTGATTTTCTGGTTTTCTTTAATGTACTCTACGGATTGTATTCATCTTATTTAGCAAATGTCCTACTTATAAGGCAACATAAAAAGAAAACAAGTTAAGGATTTAGTGGCCGCGAAATTTTCCGCGCACATCCACATGGCGGATCCAGGTAGGCGTTTCATGCAGAGTGACTTTTCTTGAAAAAGCTTTTTAGAGAGAAAAAAAAGAAATAAAAAATGCACATTGCATTTATCTCAAAGGCCTTGTCATCATTTTATAATCAGCATAGCAAAATTTCAGAGGCAAATACATGAGAAATACAAGAATGCACTGTTTAATTAATCACGCCTTTGCCAGTGGATGTGCTTATGATGGCATACGAGATGTGTTTGGAGCAGAAACATCAGTAAGGCAGCATCTACAATGAGCTATAAATACCCCTAATGGATTCTCTCCGTACTTGTTGTCCACAGATGCTTTTTATTTTGCTCAAGGAGACACATCTGCGGACAACAAGCTTCTCCTTCAGTTCATTAATCCCATGCAGCGACTAAAAAGGCAGAAGGACGGGGTTAACAAACCCAGATTTACAAAGTTAGGGAGCCCTGCCCTACTCTTCGTTTTTAACTTAAGACAATCATAGCAGGCTGTTTCACTTTTAATGCTTTAGGTGTCACTGTGTGACACTTTCAGCAACATTGTCCTCTTTTTTTTTTTTTTTTTTACTACATCTGGAATGTAATTTCCTGTAGAAACGTCTGTTAGTGAGCTGCTGTCATCATGCGTCACAGGAAATGACACAGCCGTGTGAAAGCAGAAATACCCAGGCTCTGATTCATAGTGACCATGATTATTCTGAACTACAGGGGAGGGAAAAAAAGCACAGCAATTCTAAATAAGTTTAGACATGTTTTGCACCAGCGTTTTCAAAAATGTGTTGATCATCATACCCAAACTGAAAGCAAATTCTCAAATGTCCTTAAAAAATTCTCCTGTGGTGTGATTTAGAGTAGGAAACGATGGAGGAAGTGTGTTTTACAAATAATTTGTTAGAACAAGCAGTGCTACAGGGCCAACAACAAGTGGAATTGCTAATTACCTGCTCCTGATAAAAAAGTTTTACAACAAACAACTTTATTTATACTCCATCTTTGCCAAAACATACGTTTGTGTCATGATACAGGAATAAAAATTGAGTCCTCAATTAAGTCGATTGATTGTTACACCTGCAGTAGAATGCCTATTCATTTTAAATAAAAAAAAAAAAAAGTAAACTACCTGAAAGTTCAGACAGATTTATCAAGATGGAATATGACCCCATTCCAAAAAACTAGGAAAGAAGGAAACTGAAGATCCATGAATCAAACGAGTTGTAGTGTGTGGACCCACCAAGAAAGCTTCTGCAGACCTCCAGTATACCTGCTGCTTTATTGTTTTTTAATCTCAAATACTAACACTTCAAAGATCTTCAGTGTTATGAGATAAACCTGAACAATGGGAAAAAAAAAAAAAAAAAAACTACTTCAATTAGTTTGCCTCCTACTCTCCTTCCTTCCTTCGATGGAGTTCTTGGTTAAAATGTTCTCCAGCCGTCTCCTAATGCACAGCTCCTCTGCAATTTCCGCATCAGTCCTCTCTCCTAACTCCTGCCTCTATTTACGCACTGATTAAGAGAGCTTACCTCTTCTCCTTTCAAGCTTGGAATTTGCCATCTGCCTCTGCTGGCAAAAACCTCTTTTCCCATTATTGTAACAATGGACGCAGATTTGAAAGTGACTCATTCATCTCTGTGTTTCTTAGCACATATTAGCAATATCAGTGGCAGGCTGTGCAATCCAGTGTCTGGGTCGTCAGTAGCATTATTCTTCATTGTATGTATAACAATACACTGTACGCTATTGCAAGCATTTAAGAAAAGCTCAAGAATCTACATAGATAGTCTGAACTCACATTTTAGAGATGCAGATTCTGATGACTTTTGCAAAGCCAACACCTTTATGAAGCAACACAACAGCAAACTGACTCTGATACACAAAGACCTCACTTGTGCAGCAATTATACTATTTAACTTAAAAAAAAAACTACAGAGAAAAACTGACAAAAAACACAAATCAAAGCCTAAAAAAACATTCAAAAATACAAAACAAAATGTAAACTCCCATAATGCACCCCTTCCTTCCATTATTAGAACATTCAAAATAAAAGTCGAATGTTTGCGCTATCCAACAAATACTTTCTCCACAGCATCTTATTTGATCTTATTTCTTTTCTGAGTAACACCTGGGGCTCTGCTGTACAGTTTATCTGTGCGTTTTACTTCCATCAGCAACATATTTTCTGTTGACATCCAGGGATAATGCTAATAGCTGTGTCTGTTTGTTTTCTGCATGCAATTTGATGCCAAGAAACAGTGCTGAACAAAAGCATTGGACACGGCGATTGTCACGCATAAGCAAGATAGGGCATAAAGTTGTGTCTTACTCTCTCTTAAATTTTTGGTTTGATAAAATGAAATCAAGCTAAGGCTTTTCTTCCACAACCGCAAGCTCTTTTTTAAATCACAGGACCCACATATGTGAAGCTCAGTAGACTAAGGTCGTGAACTAATGACTTAGACACATACATCCATACATGGGTTGACCTATGTGGGTACTGCAGGTTTTTAGGTTGTTCTGATGAGTGTATCGTGAATTAGTTGTAAGGATAATGTAAGTAACAAGCACTTATAACATACAAGTGATGCTATTGTACGGTGCTCTTAAACCACACTGTACTCATTAGTGAGGTGTGTGCACTGGCTCCTTACTGACCACGTACAAATGTCGCAGACACATGGTGTGCAGATGAATCATAAGTAACGTAGGACACCTGCAGGATGCCCACACAAAGTACATTCTGATTGGCCTAATCCGAATTCTTCCCTTCTCCCTTCCCCTTCATTTATGCCTCCAAACGGAGGGTGATGAATAAAGAGTGTCTAATATTTCGGATGTGACTTTCTTTCGATGACGTCATCAATAATCACGGTCTGCTAGCACTAGCGCGGAGATTCCAGCGCTTGAATATATATAGCAACAGCGGTTTATAACTTTAAAAAGTCACGCTACAAAAAAAAACTCAGTACTTACATTTAAATACAAACTTCTGCGGCTTGGAGCGCACCCATGTGAAGAAAAGCGCTTCTCAGTACGACATGGATACTCTTGCGATGAGCATGTACTTATCCCTTGAACAGCACTAACATGACGCTTGGTTGACGCACTGGTTTTGGGGCGGTTGAAAAAAAAAGGAGAAATCTGTAGGACGTGCCCAGGTCTCACCTACTTCACCCTTACATGATAAGTATTCCCTATGACCTTTCTCCCACAGCTCACCCATAAAAAAATTGGACAAGAACAATTTTTGATCCACAAGCTTACAGAGTTGTCTACTGTCACAAAATTTTGTGTGGGCCACCTGCATGCCTTGTACACGTTTTGCCCTTTTTTCACCCACAGACAGACCGTATCCACGTGTAAGGGCAGTTATGATTATGATTATTGGCTGCTGTGACTGTCTGGTTCTGCTGCTTAGCACATGACAGCCTGCTTTGTGAATTCTGCAGGTTTCCTTTTTTAACTTGACAACACATCTAGCTGTTAATATAGGGTTAAAAACTCGACTATAATGCTCAACAACATCAATAACTGAACTAGGGCTGTTACAGTTAGTCGACTAGTCATGATTATACCGATTAATCATGAACAACTTTATATTTTGAGAAAAAATAGTTTATTTGTTTCAGATTCTTACCTCATTTTACATAAGTCTTGTTTTAGTACCAGAAACATATGAAGGAAAGAAGCTCCATGATTCAATAAAGGTTTGATAAACTATCGTCTTAATTGTCTTTATACAGCATCCAGCTTAAACACTTCAAGCTTAAAGCCTATGATGGCTATTTAAGAGCAGCTACATTCTGGTGTGATAAGATGTGTTTTACATCCAGTTTATGCATGATTCGATTAGTTGACAAATACAAGAATTTTTAAATAATCGTCCTAAACTGAACCATGTAGATATGACATGAAGACATCAGTTGTTAAAGAATATATCTCCAAAAAAAAAAATAAAAATAAAAAGAGTTTTGAATATACTTTTCTAGATAAGTTTAGGCCAACAGAGAATGCCTTGCAGGGATACAGCAGAATATATGAAATATTAACAGAGTAAAGATCAACTTTCCTTTTTCTCTCCGTTAAGTATTAAAGTCTTTCTTTAAATTTGTGGCTACAAATGGTACCTAAGGGGTTTCCACATCAAAAATGGAATATAAAAAAGGCTGAAAAGAATATATTTTTCCAGGAAATATTACCTCAAAAACAGGCTATGAAGTGCCTTTACTTCTGCCTCCTAAGTCCAAGCTGCATTTCTTTTTAGTGAACTTGATCCACTGATTTAGAGGCATGGCAGGTTGTAGGTTGTGTGAGCATGTATTACTCTCTGTAAAATCCTGGCTAAATCCTGCTTTCACTGCCACCATGCATCAAAAAACAGCAACTAAATGGCACCACAATATATCTTTTTCTTTTCTTTTTTAAATCTACCGTTTCTGCAGAGACTATATTAAAGAAAAGCAAAACATTTGTCAGTTCTTATGAGAGGTGATGTTGAACAAACAGAGTTACTACAGAGAGAAAAATGTATCAGAGATAAAAGAAGGAGAGTCATAACCGCTTTACCATTAGTCTATTGATTTTTTTTCTTTTTCTTTTGAAGGACAAGCTTCGATTCCAGACCGATGTGCACTAAGGAATCCACGGAAAAGCTTTCCACAGTATGTCTGCGTTCAAACTGGCCGTAATCCTGCTCACGCTCCACAGTGAGAAGAGGGATTGGCAAATTGAGACAAGGTCAAAGGGCAATTACTGTGGTTGTAGGGAGAGTGGTGCTGTTGGAGCATCTGTCAGGAAAACTGACGAGTAGTGGCGATTGTTGTAAGTCGCTGTAGGCACAAGCACGGACTGAGAGAAAGAAGAAGAAATGCAGCTGTCTCAGAGCGCTCTGACAAAACTTAAATGTTTAACACAGGCGTACCACTGAGACAGAGAAAAAAGGGAACCACATCAATGAATTCCAATAAAACTTTTCCTCGCATTGCTTAGTGAAACCCCTTGGAGACACTGATGGATTTTTTTTTTTTGAAAGGGTGAAGAGTTGGAATCTGGTTAATTGTATTCAGTATCCTCAAAAAAAGTGTGTGGTCGTATATGCCTTTTCTTTGAGCTATACTTAATCATCTTCCCTCCAGTCATAGATTTCTCCTTGACTGTGCTTGGATCCATAGATATCAAGTCTGAGAGGACTGGGAGAAGAGGGCGGCAGAAGTTCACAGGGATCGATAAATGCTTTATGGTCTAGATCAGATGTGCACGGTAGCCCCTAAAAACCCCAGACAGCACTAAGAGACAAACAGGAAGATGAAACACAACAGATCTCCATCAGAGAAATATATGGACTCAATGAAACGCTGCTGCTGCTGATTCCTTGGCTTGACATTTCTATTAGAATCTTTAAAATGTAAAGAAACTAGACATTTTGTCTGCTTGCTGCATTAGCCCTTGCGCTTCCCTTCAAGCTCTGATCTTTGAGATTGGCTGAGGGCAAAATTGAGTTTTTAAAGTTTTTAACTTAGTTTTTTAATTGCAAGTAAAACTCAATGGCTAAACATCAGTACACGGCGGCTAAGGTGCGCCAAACAAAGATTGCAAAACCACAAAATCTGAGAGATAAAGTTTTGGATGTCTTACCCCGGGCTCACACTGCATCTGGTCAGGACGCCGGCGTTTTTACATAACTTGAAAAGTGCATGAGGCACTCACAATGCATTGGACGCTGGAGCCGAGCCGGAGTACTTTTTTGTGAAGTTGGGGCCATTGATGATCTACACCAGAAGTCATGCGAGCTAGTGTAGAGTGCATCCGGTATATTTTTCAAAATACAATCTATTTTCCACTGTACTCGCTGTTTTCATCATGTTGTAAACATTGCATTATTGTGACAACCAACCCTGGTCGCCCCCTACTTGTTACAAAATACGTATAACATGGTCAAATATGTACATTTAGGCCTATATAAGACAAAAGTACTAAGGCGAGTCATTCAGACAAAAGAAGTGTTGTGAATATAATTCAAAATCACAGTGGAATGAGGGTTTGTTTACTAGTACTTCCTATATAAATAGTGGGTTATCATGTGAACCGTGAGTTTGAAATCTTACGAGGTCGGCAGCAGAACCTGTGGCTGACCCGTGACCGCAGCCATTCGTAGCCAATGTGAGTAATCTGCCATAGCTAGACTGCTCTGGCATCCGCACCGGACCCTGACCGGATGCAGTGTGAGCCCGGGGTTATTGTTTCTGGACTTGAAGTTTCTCCATCTATTTTACTGTGTTCACATCTCCCTCTGGAATGTACATTTAAGCATCTACTTTCAATGAAAAGTCTCTGCTAACGCATGTAAATGTAAGCTTCAGGCTTCCATGTTCACAACTCTCACATTCAGGCGCAGCTAAATACATTTTTTTTAAGATGGTTTTTGGATTCTACGTACAAAACGCATGGCCATTGAAAGACAAACCTGGCTGAACTTTGGGCAATCAAGGAGACAGATACATGAAGGATAAATTAATAATTGCAGTTTGTGGACGCATGGAATTAAATGACACCAAGTCTTTCATATATTGGAATAGAGCTGTGAAAGAAAAATCCTGGAAAAACATTCATAAGATTTGCACCTCTTCAGCATTTTGCACAAAGCCTCTTCCAATAGGTGGCAGACCTGTGCTAGAAAACTGTAGAAAAAGAAGAGGAAGCCCTTCCCTGCTTGTCCAGAGTGAACACCACATGCTAAACAAACATTCAAATGCCTGATGTGAACGTAGGATCACAAGAAGCAGCAGCTTTAGGCAGCAAACCATGAAATGGTAGCATAGTCAAGTCAAAGGATTATACCAGCTAACAACATGTCATCGGCAATTTTACAACAACTTTGAGAGATATTTGCAATTTATGAAAATCAATGCTGTTTTTCGGGCAACTGTCTAATTAAATGTAGATTTAACAACTAGAAATGTTCAATAACTGGGTTGTAAATTATTCCAGAAGTTGTCATTTTGCGTTGGTAGCATTGTCAGCCTCAAAGAAGGCACATAAATCAACCCATACTTAGTTCATTCTCTCCATCCTCTTCTTTTCATTTTTCTGCCACCACAGCTCTTTTCTTTTGAACATCAAAAAAATGTGGAACTGACACTGGCAGTGGGGTGAACTCCATCCTCTTTAAGTTATTTTCAAGAGCTGATCCTCTCTGACATTTGACAAGTCGAGAATGTGAGATGTAAAACATCAAAGGCTTACAGAACTGATCAACAGTGCCTTGAAAACTATCACTGTTCTCAACACTTCCGTCGTTCTTAAGGAAAACTGTTCAGAATTAGAGAAGGACGGTTTAAATCTTCACAGATTTGTGTGTGCACATTTGGAAATAACTGTATTTATTTTATCTATAAATTAGGGAATTTTGCATTTGCAGAAATAGAACTGGTAACAATATAGCAAAAATGAGAAAACACTATCATATCTGATACATGCAATCTTTTAAATTGAAGTAATAGGTAGAAAAATAAAATTACTAATTTTATCCATTTAATTTGCTGAAGATTATAGTGCCTTAAACATATTACAGTAGATCTTAATTTATTTTATTTTTTTGTAAATAGCTATACAACTAAAGCTGCTGTTACAATAAGAAATGTTTTGCTCTAAAATTGAAAAGCACTGCAGAGAATAATTATGCAAATACTCCAATACTACCTAGGGCTATTAATGGTAAAACCTTTTGATGCATTTTAATGGAGATTCTTTGAAAAAGAAAAAGTATAAAAGTGCTCTTTCTTGTTTTTCCCACAAATTTAAGTGGATAGTGCTGCTTTAAAAAAAATGCATAAATAATGGTAAATATAAAGTTATATGTAACTGTATTAAGTTTTGGGAGGGGCCATATTTTTGAAAAAAAAATCAATATATTTAATAAATTAGTAATGTAAGTTTTTTTGGCCTATTTTTATGAAACTGATGTTTATAGCACATATAGAAAAAATGAAGGAAAAGCAATGGGTAACATTTCTAAGGTCTACAAAGGTTCATATTAATACCCATAACTAAAATTATAAAGTTTATTTTAGACCTCCCCCCCCGAAAAAAGCAGATGTGTTTAGTAATAAATTACACTAATCAACTAAAATGAATTATGCAACAAGAGAACACAATGTGCTTAAGACATCATATAAATAGCACCGACTCTTGTCCATAATGATGGAGTTGAATGCCAGAGGAGGGACTAGAACAGATGGCTTTGTGAGGACATGTGACTCACCTAATGATGTTTGAGACTTATCAGCTAACAGGGAGGGAGCTGATTGTGTCTCTCAATTATCCTGGCAGATGAAAGAAATGAGCGAAACAACAGATATACCGCCTCGCTAAATAGGCTCTAATGGGAGAGGCAGAAACTGGGGCGGAAAAGACGTGCAAGTTAAAAAAAGGCAGAAGAAAGAGAGAGGATGCCAAATTAGAATGACTTCTCAGAAGATATTTCACAGTATTTTCATATATATATATACATACATATAAAGGAAGGGACAGTGGTTATATTCTATTTCTTTAGAAAAAGTAATTGACAACATTACCCACCTCCTTTCATCCTGTGTTTTTGTTTTGCTCAGTGTTGTTGGTGCATTTTTAAAGGTCATGTTTGGGCATACTTTTAAGGAATTTACTAAATCGTCTCACCGTGAAATGTTTCCAAAAAAAAAAAAAAAAGGAAAAAAAATATACACACTTTTAAAGAAATATAGAGATTACAGAGGAGACCAGTAGTGCCCTCCTTCAGAGTTTATCATTGAAAAATATAGTAATGGAGAGGAATACTGACTTCTCCTCACAGTTTCACTTCAAGGTCAAATTCTGCAATACTGGAAAAAAAACATATCTAATAAATAAAACCTGAAGAACTGTAATTTAAAATATGTAAAACAGCTTCTAAGGATCTTTTTCATTCACTCAAAATGTTGAATGTTATAAGGCTAAAGGTTAGGATGTGAACCTGGAAAAAGTGGGGAGTGATTTGTGAATGGCTAACAAAATGTTTCAGAACCCTTCTGAAAAAAAGCTGTGAATGATTGTATTAAGTTTTAGTTTTATTTGTTGATTTTCTACATCACAAAAAAAACTTTAGTTTGGAAAGAGAAAAAAAAAAAAAAAAAAAAGGGAGGAGATTGATGTAAAAAGCTGCCAAGTAGGAGAACTTCCCCCCTAAAAAGAACACTGCAGACCAAACAGGCTTTACAAATTCGTGAGTGACCAAACTAAAACACTGACTTCTAAATAGACCAATCTTCTCTAGAGGGGGATGGACTTTGTTCTTTTGTGGAGTTGTCCAGACTGAGGGGTGACAAATAGGTGTGCGACCACTTGCAGCCCCTCTGTTTAGAGCCAAGACATTAGAGCTTTTCCTTAGTGGCTTGAAAGAAAAAGAATGTGTTCCAATTACAGCAGAATCACACTCATCGGTCACCTTGCTTGTGTGCATCAGAACCAGACTAGAGCGTGTGGTCAACAGTCAAACTACTGATTCAAGAAAACCATAGAGGATTCTATCCTGACTAACAGTAGATAAGATCTCCACACCTGTTAGTATCCTTGAGTGGTCTTAAAGGTTGTCCCATCAGTCCATGCTGGTGTCCCTCTAATGGGAGGTGTTCTAGAAATATATGATACATAGCTTGCTCTTGGCAAATTCAGTTGAATTTCTTTAAATAGAATCCTTCTCTGGCCAGTCAAATAGTGGAGGGTGTTTTTGCCTCAAAACACTTAAAATCTAATCTGTACTGTTTGTAGGTAACATGGTCCTTTGGACTTTCTCAGGCCATATTCTCTTGCTCTGGCTTAGAGCTGGAATACAAATCAGCACTTTCAAGTATTGGTTCTCATTTGTGAAAAGTTGAAATGCCCCATTTAGGTGTAGAAAAAAAGCCTTGTTTCCACTGAGTAGTCCAGTACAGTATTTTGAGCGTTTCCATTGTAAAATGGACACATTAAACAGTACCGTGTACCTCTAGGGGACCCCATTGGGTGTAGGTCCATTGAAAAGTGGAACAAAATGGGTGGGTGGAGCCACTGTAGCCATGCGTTGATTGTCAGAAAGTGATGATGACATTAGAAAGCACCAATAGAGTGCTCATTTAAGTTAATGTTTCCAACATTTGTCGGTATTCGTGTTTTTGCTATTTCAATCCAGCCCGAAATATTTTTTCAAACAACATTCAATTTGTGTCATACACAATGTACCAGAAGTAGAACATGAAAAAAGATGATCTGCTGAATGACTTCCATAGTTGTTACTTTTCTAGTCATCCCACTACAACGACGCAATGACATGCTAACGGTCTACACCAGGCATGTGCTGTGAAAACAAACTGCTTAGTGGAAGGCAAAAGTGGAGGCTTAACTGAGTGGAAACCAGAATTAATTGGACCGTACCATACCACTCCTTATCGCAACATACCGGACTGCGCAGTGGAAACAAGGCTCAAGACACTTCCTCACGTGGCAGAGCGTTACTAAGGATCGTTGAAACTAAACTAAACTAGTTTCTGGGTCATTGTGGTAGAGTCAAAAGATAAAAGGCAAGTTTCTAGTTAGTCTTTGTTCCTGTCCTCCTCTATAGACATCGTGTACATTGTGAACATGCAATTAGCATCACGACTAAAGGTGGCAGAAAGGAGCCTCTTTTGAGTGGTGGCTGGGGTTTCCCTTAGACATAGGGTGCTAAGCTCAGCCATCTGGACACCTTTCTGGTATTACGGGTATGTCCAACAAAAAGGAAACCCCACAGCAGACCTGTGACATGCCAGCAAAGACTTTTTTTTTTTTTTTTTTAGTTTTGGCTGGCATGACTTTGTGCGTTTCCAGAAGAGCTAGAAAAGATGTCCATGGAGAGAGAGGTCTGGGCAGCATTCCTCAGGCTTAATTATCTATTAAATCATGTAAAATAATATAACTTGAACATTTTACCTTCATCCTAAACCAGCAGAGACCAAGGGTTCAGATATTCCTGGTTGTACCTGTTATTTTTTTGAAAAGGGGGACCCTCTTGAAAACGAGATGTTTCATCTCAAGAGGCTTTATCCTCCCATTCTTGATTTCAAATGTTAAATAAAATAAAATAAATAAATAAGACGAATATTTTCCTAATGATGATATACAAAGGCATATTTGGAGATAAAGTAATATATTTGTAGCAGTTGTTATAGGAACAGGTGGATTGATGATGCCGTTACCAGTGTCATTAGGGAAACCTTATTAAATGCCAAAGGAACAGCAGTAACGTATTCAAATGAATAGCAGACACATGCTCACAACGAGCGACGCATTTATGAGAAAATACAGCAAAGAAGCAAAACAAGTATGAGTGTCAAATTTTTGAAAGCCACTAGGATGTTTGCAACAGCCACAGTATAAAAAAGACTAAATTTCATTTTTATACTGCAAAAAGTCAAAAATTCTTACACCATTAGCAGATTTTCTTTAAATAAGAAAAAAAAAAGTCTACAAATGGGGTAAGAAACATGAATGTAGTGTAGACCAATAATTCTTTAAAAAAACAAACAAAAAAACAAATTCTAGTCACCTAAGACATGTTATGTCAAACTAAAATTGTTTTGCTATCGAAACATTTTCTGGATAAGCATACAGTACATCTTCCAACGGACTCCATAAGACGCTGGTCTCCGAAAAACATTGTGTCTAACAGGTGTTAATTATATAAGACATCAGTCTCTCATAGTGGCCAGGCCCCTTTAAGACCCCCACATGTCTGTATATGTGCTGTGCAGCGATAGCATTTAAACTTCATGCGGTGGGATACGCCAAAGAACATTCTGGTGAGGAATCTGCATGACATTTTTGGGGTGGATCCTAAACTTATCAGAGAATAGCGCAAGCAGATGGGGGATATGGAAAAGACGCTGCAGAATAAAGCAAATGATTGCGTGGTGGAGGTGCACAGAAAGTAAGGGATAAATTATAAAAACTGGCTTGAACGTGAATTATTGAGCAAAGATGAAATGATTCACGTGGAAGCAAAGAGGATTTTTGATACAGAGATTGATGATGCTTCAAAGAGAACAGAAATGTTCACAGCCAGGGCTAATCACAACATAATACAATTTTCTTATCATTTCAATAAATTCTGAAATGTTCATCTGGTGCTGTTGTCTGCATTTTCTGACCAAATGTTATTGCTAAATGAACACATTAGGTTTCCAAAAGACGCCCGTCTCTAATAAATGGGCAGGCTGACACATTTTTGGAATGAATGCCGGGGCTACTATTAGAAGATATATAGTATTTGTTTTGCAAGACAACAATGGTGAAACTGTTTAGAGATTATACAGATGTTAGTGATAAATTAAAATGTATCATGTCTTTAGATTAGAGGACACTAGGACATGTGTTTTCCTATGTTGAAGCCACCATAATGTACATGTTGTCCTATACCTCAGCATATTGGAAAATATTTAATTCTAGTAGCATACATCATTTTTTCTGTCACACCAGCTCTGTGTGAAGTGCACTGACCAGTTTCAGACAGGAGTTTGATGGACTCCAACACGCGTTCAGTGTAGACCCCAGGTTCATAATTTTCCATCTCAGCATTAATGATGTGAACCACGCGAGCAGCTCGACCTCGGATGGCTCCGGCAGTTCGGTCGAGAGTGTCCACATCCCCCTCTTGTAGAGCAATTACGCATTTGTTGACATCCTCAAGGATATGGTTCTCTGGAAAGAAAAAAAAAGAAAAAGAAGATAAGTGCTATTCAAGAAGAATGGGCCTAAGACGTTCCTCTACTTGGAAGACACATTTAGTGTTCAACATTCAGGCCTTTTGGAAAACAAATGCCTCTTTGCGAAGTTAAATTGGTCCCATCTTTAACACCGTGGGTTTACAGGGATCACAATAAATTATTCATGTTTGTCCTTAAAGCGAGGAGTTGTAAATGTGTTGTTCTGTTACTCTACCCATTCCTTTCCTTTATAAATACAATCACATTTGTATTTTGGAAAACAAAAACAGGGCCAGAAAATATATTACAATTTCCAAATAATTCTACTTTTTCATGAACAAAACACAAGTGGACAAAACACAAGATACTACAAATCAAAGAACAGAAATAGTTTGTTTTTTTCAGTTTTTGTCTCTCTTAACTTTCCTATTGATTTATTATTTTTCTGAAGTTCAATCTATTGCCTTGTTTTGCTTCTCAACTTTGTCATATTTTATCTGCTATCTGGCCAATAAAAGGAGGATATTCTCTGTCTGGGTTTTTCCACTTTCGGAGGTGACAGTTAGAGCCTCTTTCGACGTGCCTGTAACAGACCCGTGCCGCTGCATACCTGATACAGAAAGGAAGTCGTCCACAGATGTAATGTCGTCCACAGCCTCCGTCAGAATGCGCACTTGCTTCTCCCACTGATCCTTGAAAACATCCATGTTATCCTGGGCAACCTTGCTTTGGGGGCGGGCAGCCAGAGTAAGGGCAGCATTGATAACCTAAAGGGCGGGGGTTGATAATATATGCATTAAGTGGCTATCCATGGCGGTTTGAGAACAACCTCACAACCACGGTAACAGCTTTAAAACTGCACAAATCTCACAATCCTCTTGGGTCCTAGTGCATTTTGGCGCAAGGCATGTGAATAACAGCACTACTACATGTATGGAGTGGTAAAATCAATACTGCAGAAGTGTGTTTAGTCATTAAAGCTGTCAAAACGGAGGGTGGTTGTTCTATGTGTAACCATGACCTGTAAATATGTCAACACCACCTGCTAAACAAGATCCAGGTCTTCAGACTTCTTGATTAATTCTTTTATTCTGTGCTTTCATTACAATGATTGTTTATTCTTTAAATATTTATTTTCATTTGAATGAATCCAAAATTATTTAAGCTTAATTTCAATGTTGGATCAGAAAGACTGAAAAAGACAAATAGGAATTTAAAAGCAAAACATTTTAATTAACAATTACTGACTCTCAATAAAACAAAACGAATGTCACCATGGTAACTAATTCATTTTTCTTGCAATCTTTATTTGCTTTTCTTTTGTTGTCAAAAAAGTTTTAAAGCTAATTTACTCTGAAGTGGTGAAGGGGGCATGACATGACAGCTGCTGAACTCGTGTGAGTCTAGATGTATGTGTTGAACAAAAAGGTGGAGCGTGTGTAAAGGAATACTGAACAGATGGAAATGGCTTTCTTTGTACCGCATCCTTTTTTTGTTTCTACATCTCCAGTCACAAAGTCTGAGTCTATTTTGTTTCCTAATTTGTCTGTGTTTAGTATTGCCAAGAGGTATCAGGAGACAATTCTTCGCCTAGTTTTCCAAGTTACTGGGATTTAGGAGACACACAGTGAAGTGGGCAGGCTAGAACCAGAATCAGGAGTCCGGCTTTTGCCTCCTGTTCTCTTTGCTGTTACTGTGTTGTGTCTGTTGCGTCCCATGTGAAATAGGCCTACCCTTAACCTTGAAAATAATGGATCGATTTTAACATCCTCCCTCCCCTGCACTGAGAAATGGTGCTAGAAGTCCCTCCTACACATCATTTATTGCCTGTCCTGTGATTCTGCCAACTATCATTCTTTGGCTACCATTTTAAGGCATCAAAAAAAAGAAAAAAGAAGTGGGAGAAAACCTCCACAGATATTCCCTTGAGCTCACTTTAAAAGGGAACATAATTGGCATAATGTGCAGACTAAAAATTGCACGCACGTATTTATGTGCATCTTTTCAATTTGTAAAGGAACAAATATTATTTTTTTAATTCTTACCTGTGGACATAAGCTGTCGATTTGGGTGGCAGCCATTCGTACCAACTTCACTCCCTCTTCATTGTTGGAGATGGAGCAAGCCAAGTTGGCCACCTGAATGAAACAGGTAAAAAAATAAAAAGTCCAGTATTACAAACCAGTACATTTTTAGATCTCAATTGTCCTAATTATACATTTTTTCCAATTGCACCGTGTTGTGAGATTAATCCGTTCATGGGAAAGCACAACTTTTTACTATAGTCTCTGTGATGTAAAAATGAGTGGCTGTCATTGAGCTCCTGCTTTCATTGTGAAAGCACACATCAATATAGACTGAACCTTCTATTTGGTGTGTGAGAATTGCTATAATGAAATGGCAGCCATTTTGGTAGGACATGTCTTTACCTCAAGACAGCATTTCTGTTGTTTTCAATTGTATTTAAATATAATCTGATTATAAACAATCAGATTTTTCAACATTTAAGAATTATTATGACAGAGCTTAATATTATGGCTTGTCTTTGCACTCATAGCGAGTATATACATACTCTTTCATTCTGCATAAAGGTAAAGGTTGACAGCAATGTTACATAATATCAATCATATTTACCAAAGTCCAAAGCTTTCATCGGCCATTAAACTTATTGGAAATGGTTTAGTTTTTTTTTTTCAGTTGAAAGCCTTTTGCGATTTGTTTGACTGCTCATACCAAAAAAAAAAAAAAACATTCATGTATTATTACACAAAATGGCATCTGACAGTAATTCACTTTGGTTCCCAGTACCAAGGCTTTTATGTCACAGATTACAAGGTCACTTGGGTAGCAGAAACTAGTGTAGTCTAAATCTCCTGGGTTCTGTGTTTATTTGAGGTACCGGCAGTCAGTCTTTCCTGTTTTTCCACGACATGTCGAGGAGTGCTGCACTCAGAGATGGTAAATACCTTCAAATTTAAGGAAGGAAAAAAAGTATGATAGATGAAGGCGTAAGCATGCTGCGGCTTTTTGGCTGCCAGTCATGTCCAGTTGAGCTTTTCATGCCTCACAGTCAAAGTGATGAGTGTGATTACTGCCCAGAGTAATGAGCTGCAGCGCACAATAGTACATAGTGACCAGGAGTTCACGGGTCTCACAAGCCCTGGAGATATTTCATACTTCCCGTATTATGGATATTATGCTGGATATTGAGGTTTTGTTTTCTTTCTTTTCATATCAAACAAAAAGCAAAAATAATCTTATTTTGAAAAAAAATGAATGAGATCAACGAAATAGTCAAAAAAAAGCCCAATTCCAATAATGTTTGAAAATAAAGATTTTTAATATAGATAAACAAATGTATTGAGTCTATTAGGTGTTTTAGTATTAAGATCAATCGGTGAATTAAAGGAGAATGTTGTGTTTAAAAAAATATATTTATTATATTTAAATGTATATTAAGAAAGCTGACATTTAGGAAATGGATTGGATGACTTCTAAATCAGCAGAAATGAAAGTTCTTAATTGTTGAAATAAACAGAAAAAAGCAAGAACAAAACAGAATTTTGTTCTTTTCACTGAGGAGTTACCATAGGGTGGAATATTTATGAAGCAACCCGTAACAGTACCTGCTGCAAGAATGATGCCACAGACTGATTGATAATCTCTCTCCTATTGCTGTAAGACCTATATCATCTTTACAGAGAACAGCAGCTGGGAGTTGACAGGTTTGCATCTTAATAGCTTGTTGCCTAGGGTTAAGATTGCATTTAAATGTGCACAACTGTGTAGTAATTGATGCAGAAAGTGTCTTTTTAAGTCACTGACATATTTGCTATCCTTTAATTGTGCTTATACATTTAAACCATAACATTTTGTGGCAGACTTGAAAAAAAAAAAAGTCAACTGCATCTCTAGGGCAAAGACCTACAATTAAACCCCTTGTAGAACTACTTTTAGCTACATCAATCCAGTTTTTCATTTTTGGCTTGGGTTTTGTAAAAATAATAATAAAAAAATATATAATAAATAATAAAAAAGCAAAATCATGGTTTAAAGATCAAACATGTCAGTTATGAAAGGGAACTTTTGAGGTATGTAAAACTGTGACATTTATGTGAGACAGATGCCTTTGATGGTGGGTGTAAAATTCTTACATCATCACACAATGCAGCAAAAAAAGGTGTGAAATGTGCCGTACATGTTCCTATTGATAATTTACTATAAGTGACGTGAAGGCGCTGTGTGCAAGACTTTTGGTTATGTCAGAGTTTGAGACAGCTGCACTTTTACTACAGTAGTTGGAAATGCTAAGACCTCCATCATGTAAACACATTTTTAATTCTCACAAACCCTACTTTATAAATAAAGTGGGTAGAAAATATGTTTTAGTTGTAGAGTTTGCATGGAAATGGATGTAGCCTTTAAATGTCTAAATATAATCCATGAATGCTTTGTGAAGCGCGATTTGTGAACCTTATTGTGTGATGATGTCAAACATAATCAACATGAATGACTAAAACTGATGGTTTCTTTTGCAACTTTGGATCAATGAACTTCATTTAAAGTTGTATAAAAACAACTCTCCACTTCTTCCCTTTTTATAATTATAAAGCAAAACAATTTTTTGAAGGTAAGTGAGTCTCTTTATTCTTTTTACCTTGATTTTAAAAAAAAATATATTTATTTGAAACTTTGTATCAATTAGATTACCAAGTGTATTTATTCACCCCCGTTGTTGCTTCCTTCAGTATCTTTCCCTAGTAGAAGTCTGTATGGTCAAAAATCAACATGGATTTCTCTGAGCATAAAATGTTAGTCCCTTATCTTTCTTGTAGTAACCTTGTTGTTATAATTTTCGTATTTATAACCATGGCTTCAAACGCTGGAGGTTCAGGTCCTCATCCATGTTTCCTCACACCCAGCAGCAAACTGTCCTAAGAACACCTGATGGTCAAGACTTTAAGAACCCAAAGACATCACCACATCAAGTAAAATCAGACAACAAAATCTATCTATCCATCTTCGAAACCCTGCTTGAGGTGACGGGGACACTAGAGCCTACCCAGCTCTTGTTTGAAGCCGGGGACCACCATCCCAGTTTGTCATTGAATCAAATTCAGTTTTTTAAGGAACACTACAAAGCCTCATAATCCCAGACGATGTTAAAGCATCTGGAGCCTTAAAAACTTGAGATGACTGTGAGCTTTTCCAACAACCTGAATGATACCAGCACCAGCAAAGAACAGCCTAACCCTGCTTTCTCAGATGAATATGCGTTATTGGAATTATGACCTTTTAAAGATTCCTTCCACTTCATAATGACATCCTAAATTGTGGTCAACAGCTCCTCATCATCATTGTGCAGTGTTTATTAAGCAATGGCTAACTCTACCTGAAAGCCTGCCAGAAAGTCTATTGAGTCAATTGGAAGTCATTTTTTATGTTTTAACAAAACCCCTCCTACATTTGGATTTTAGTTTAAGTGTCAGCTCGGAGCTTTGTGTGATTGACCATTCTCTATTTGCCCCCTGCATCCATATTTTCACTAAATTTAACTTTGGGTTTTTCTTTTAAAGCTGTTTGATTATGCCAGTTTGAAGAATGCCATATATTATCTAGGAGTTTTTTTTCAATGTACAGATACAGTATTTGTTTAAAGAGTTTCTCTGCAGGGTTGATCTTTGTCTTGTCTTTTTCTAATTAGTTTTACTCTTTATTTTAAAATAGTAGCAAATGTTTTTCAAGACATTTTCATACTCTCTCATAACCAACCAGAGTTAAACAGTTTTGGAAACATTTTCTTTTAGTAGGCAGAAAAGTTTTTATTGCATAAACAAATAACAGCTCATTTGCTGTAAATCTTTACATTTTTGAAAGATTTTTATGAGGTTACAGTAAAGAAAAACAAAAAAAAAGTCAATGCGATAACCTCATCTTTACGACAGTAACCACACACACCCACACACTTTGCTGCTTTCTGTAATGAAGTCGTCACATTTATCCACAGTATCACTGTCACTTATAGTTAGTTTTCATAACTTCAGACTCTTGGTAATTTAAAACTATCTCTAAACAAATGAGATTTCAGCACGAGTCCTGGCTTTGAGACTGAACTAAATAGACACATGCCTGTTGGCTGCAAAATGTGCCAGTCTGGATTATCACTTCTAGTGCTCACATGTCACTGTCTGAGAGAAACTGAGGTAAATCAAATTTATTTTAGAGGACTCTTGCTTAGAGCTCTGTCTCTTAACTCATGACAGCAATGAGCACATTGATGGATTACAGTCCTTTATGTGAAGCATGGCGTGTATGTGTTTAAAGTAGCCTGTATGAAAGAGTGGAGGACGAAGTGTGATTGAGAGTCAGCACCACATAAATGAGAGTGCCTCTTGGGAAAGGATTTGTTTGAGAATAATTCAAAACAGTGCTCCCATAGTTTTTTGTATGTACCCTCTTTTATTACCTTATGTGACCCCTTAAAACAGGAATGCCACTTTTTTGTCTTTCCTCATTTGTTAAAAACATTGCAATTAATGGCGTATGAGTGCTAAAAATATTCTAATTTAGGATATGCTATTTTTTATAATGCAAAAAAAGAGAGTGGAAAAAAAAACTGATCAATTTCCTTTGTGAAGTGTCTCTGTTTCTCTTAGCTAAGTAATAGGCTTTAAAGATGTAAGTCAGAAGCATTGAATATTGTTCCGCTCCAGCTTTTTGTACTTGACCAAGAGACTTTATTCATTTGAGCAATTTTTGAAAACCTCCTCTGCCCTCTGACTGCTGCAGCATTCATGTGAGACAGAGGGCTCTCTGGGAACTGGAAACATGCCCAACAGGCCCACTCCCACTCCCAGTTACCCAACACAGAG
This sequence comes from Oryzias melastigma, assembly GCF_002922805.2. Taxonomy (NCBI): domain Eukaryota; kingdom Metazoa; phylum Chordata; class Actinopteri; order Beloniformes; family Adrianichthyidae; genus Oryzias; species Oryzias melastigma. Next base: position 18,559,697 of record NC_050512.1, read on the forward strand.
AGCATGGCCAAGGCCAGCGCTGCAAAATCCACCTCAAACTACTAATTGCAATCATCTAAGGAAGCACTTTTCCTCTGGGTGTGTATTTATTTATTATTTAAAAAGAGGCCGTGAGGGGAAAACCAAGATTGAAGGTCTGAGACTGCACAGTGGAAGCCTATTGCTATGGTCAAGGATATTGGAGCAGGATAAGCAATTCAAAGATGCCCATGCGTGTGCATATGTGTGTGTTGGCGTGTGTGTTTAAGGGGGGGAGAGAGGGAGAGAGAGAGGAGGTGCAATAGGGAGAGCTTCTTGCTGAATGACCATTCTTCATCTTAACATCGAACAAAGAACTATCGATTTTGTCCTTTAGCTCTGCCCCGGATAATCACTTCAATTCTAATTTGATGAAGGTTTCCATGGCAGTTGGAAAGATGAGCATTTTTATTTAAGCCATCTAAATCACTGAAATTGAACTGAGTGACTGGAAATAGATCCAATGCTGTCAGTTTTTATTTAAGTTCTTTTTTTTTGTTTGGTTTTATTTATTCATTATATTAGGCTTTTGCAAGACAGAATTTTGCATGTGTGGCTAGGAAGAGTGTGTTTTTGTCTTTTACACTAAATAGACAACGCACACAATTTGTTATATTTAACATTTGTCAGTGGCAGATGCTACGAAATGCATACCATTTTCTGACAAACTCTATGCATTTTAAAAGTTCGGAAGATGTCCTTGGACAAGACACTGAACTCAACATTGCTCCTGGTGGTTATAGGTTGGCACCTGTGCTTGGTAGCAGAACCACCGATGTGTGTGTGAATGGGTGAATGAGATTGGGATTATAAATTGCTTTGGAACTTCTAAGAAGGTAGCAAAGAACTAGATGCCATTTAATTACAGTTTCAAGAAAAAAACTATGTGCATCCGTATGTGTATCTCTAAAACCAAGAGTTTTAGAGATTTTTTGCAACCCTTTCCAGCTTGAAGCACCTCAACAATTCTTAATCATAGATCTTCTGAGAGTTCTTTTGTGCAAGGCTTGGTTCATGTCAGAAAATGTTTCTTGAAAGCAGTAAACTCAAAACTGGTGTGTGTTTTTATAAGACAGGGAAGCTTTAACATTGATAGATTCCAGATTGGCTGATGCCTAGCGTCAATTAGCTCTTGGAGAAGTCATTTGCCTTGGGGTTCACATATAATTTTCCACCCTGTACTTAGAATATTTACACATTTTATTCAAGAAAAACACAAAATTATTTTTTGTGTTTTAATAGTTTAAGAAGACTGTGTTTTTTAGGTGATACAACTTAGATGAAAATCAGAACATATTTTATGGCAAATTCATGCAGAAATCCAAGTAATCGCAAAGGGTTCACATATTTTTTTTTGTCACTGTATATGCATATATATATATATATATATATATATATATATATGACATTTACCATTTAAAAAGAATAAAAACTGGAAAGAAAAAAAAACAGAATGATCAGGACTGCTTCTGCTTTTCCTAAACATGCTAATCGCGCTCCAAGTTCACAGTACAAATGGCATTGGTGCCAGCAGAGATTACTGGCAAAACCTTTTTGCAGCTGAGCTGCGTTCCAAGCAGAGCAGATAGTGGAAGAAATGTTCAGCAGGGGTGACTTTATAAATTATAGTATGTTTTGTTTGACAGCAGTGCTCTGTTGAGTTCACATTTCTGCTATCTGCTGGTTCGCTTGTTGCTGGGGATGGTGTTTGCGAGCGGTCTATTAGCATGACCTGAAAGCCAGTGTTTTATCCTTTTAAAAGACACACAAAAACACCACAATCTCATTGCTTTTTTTTTTTTTTTTTTGCTCCCCTTTTTCCACCGCTCTCCCGCTAACACATATTCCCACACAAAGAAAGTAAATCCTTCCCACAGTATGCAAAATGTAGAACAATTACATACCAGCCCTCACAGGAATACTTCTATTAGTTTCAGTCACGAGCTGCCAGCCTCAAGTGGCGATGGCTGTGTGCAGCCGGCATGGACTGAAGGTGACAGGAACAGGTCGAAGTGCATGACATTAGCTAACGCTGGCATCAGAGGTTGTGAGAAGTTCGATTCCACAGGGGATTCCAAGCAGCAGCAAGCGGTGACCTGCTGCGAGTGACTACGAACCACGCCTTTGAAAATCAATCCCTATTAAAGAGTGGAGTGCATATTGCCACAGGAGGAATGCCCACCGGGCTTGCAACAACATCAAAAGCAAAGTAAGACCTTGCGGCATATTAAACAAGTAAAAGTGTAAAATAACAAGAACAAAGGGTTAGGATTTTCAGGCACGTTTAGAATGGTGGTAACTGTGAAACTTGTTTAGCAATCAGGTGTTGGTTTGATGAAAGCATATATTGACCAATATACTATGCCTTTTGTAAATTGTAGCTGTTAACTATAACTCTGTTCAGTTGTCATTGTTTAAGAAATAATTTTTGACTGATGTTGGTTCCACCAGAGGAAATTCAGGGTTCAGTGTCTTGCCCAAGGACAATTTAACAGATGGGCAGGCAAGACGGGAGTCAACCCGCTCACTTCCGATCAGGGGTCGACCGCCCTACCGCTGCACCATGGCTGCCCAGAATCACTGATTAACCTATGAATTATGTTTTTGGATTGTGGGAGTAAGCCTGAGTGCCCGGAGAAAACCCACGCATGCACAGGAGAACACGCAAACTACCATATTTTCATGACCATACAGCGCACTGGGTTATAGGGCGCAGTTTCACTTATTGGTGCTTTTTCTGTATTTAACAAATACATAAGGCGCTCTTGACCATAGGGCGCAGGGATGCTAAAACTAGGGCTGATCACCAAAGTTTGATTCCATGCAGAAACACTGATGATTTATGCAGCTCTACCGAAACCAAAAGCAGCTGCTGCAAACCGTGCAGCAGTTCATTGAAGGTCTATTGGCCACGTGCAGCAGTTCATTGAAGGTCTATTGGTCTTTGGCCATGTCAATCATTTCTACTTTCTTCAGTACTGTGAAGTTTTAGGCAATCCCTTTACTTTTCCTGCCATAGTGGGCGGGCTCATATAAAGCAGCTATTGAGGCGAGCACGAGAGCGCGTGCCGCGTAGTGCTTGGAAGTCTGACTTCATTTCACAGCAGATCACAGAGTTTGACAGGTGCTGCATCGCATCAGCCAATCAGGAACTGAACTTTTGGCTTGGGCTGTTTTCAGTGACGTTAACACTTACTTTGTCCTGTTACAGCGCGGCGGCCCTGTCTGCAGACAGACAGACATCCTCCCTTCAGCGGTGTCTGCTCGCTCCACACGCCGGGGGACAGACAGGTGATGCAGGAGGCGGGGAGGGCGGGTAACCTGCTTGCCTCTCCTGAACTGTGATGTTTTGTTTATGCTTGTCGAAACAATAATAATATTTAAAAAAAACGTCCCCTATTTTTCCTCCTCTCAGGTTAATGCGGACCAGTCTTTATCTCAGAAACAGCGGAAGCGCCCCCTCACAAGTTGTCTCAATAATAACAAATTATCTAACATAAAATGTCAAATTAATTAAAACAAATTGGAATTTGAACAAATGTGATTTTTTTCCCCACATTTACCGCTTTGGAGAAGCAAGGGAGCACGGACACGCGCTCCCTTACTCCGTGTGTGTGTGAAGCTCACTTTGGCTATAAAACAACAACGACAATAAAGGCCACACTTCATCCTTCAAAGTTTTCATGTAATCCGCCTTCCAAAAAAAAAAAAAACAACACAGTATGCACACTGCACTATAGGGCGTGCCGCACATTTTGGAGAAAATTTGAGACGTTTATGCACGCCCTATGGTCGTGAAAATACAGTACAGTGTTCAGAGACATTTGTAGATGCTTTATTCATGGATTAGGAATTGCCATATCTAAATATTTCTATATATTGTTGAAATGACACAGCTCAGTTGCTTTCTATGCTACTAAAGTGGAACCAATCAGGGAGAATACACTGGCAATGACCCCATGATGGCAACATGGACATTCAATGACCTGATTCTAAATGGTCAATGATTCCTTAACAAAGCTGCTACTAGGTCAGCACAAACAATTGTGCTCATCCCCTTTGGCCCAAGCTTTAAACTGCAGAATGTAACTGAGCTGAGGAGGGCCAAATGGATTACAGCAAAAGTCATGGAAATGAGAGAACCCACTATGCGGCTCACTGATAATAGCCACGTCCATATGACACACTGGAAAATCACTGCTACATTAGTTAGCCTGTGATGTGATTAAAGCTACTGCTCTGTGGGTTAGATGATCAAGCTCGTCTTTTGACAGCTCTGCCTTTGATAAAACAGAAAAAATGTTACCCTGTCCACTTTCTGTGCCGACTGTGTTTACTAAGACAAGAATACCGACTTCAGACACTCCATTAATGTTTCGGTCCTTTAATTTTCAGATCGATAGTCTCTACAATGTATGCATACAAAGTATCCTACACAACACATTTTGTTTCTATTTTTGGATAGAAGTAAACAACGAAATAAAAACTTTGTATTTGATTTTTTGTTTATGACAGTAAAAGGAAAAAAAAATCTAAAGAAATAATAACAACATAGAAAGGTTTACATTTCTCCACAAATGTAATTTTAAATCTGTCATTGTGGTTTTTCAGGGAAAACTAAATGGTTTATGTGCTGCATTTTCATCTGCCTTGTTATATTGATGCTAAATATATAACAAACTGAGTTTATTGAAAATGTGTGATGATGACATTGACATATGCAGTAGCAGACTTTATAAAGTTTTGCAGTTTTTTTTTATTTGCTAGAAAAAGAAAAAAAAAGAAAATTAAAAAAAGGTCATTAGTTTGTATACAATTCTACTAGATATGTTAATAAATATGCTATCATAACAAAGCAAAATCAAATCAAATTTTACTTGCAATAAAATAAAATAAAAACTTTAGAAGAAAAACACAAAACAGCTGGGTGTTGCAGTGGCACAGCATCATTTAAGTCCAAAACAGAGTGAAAAAAGAAAAAAAAGAATAGATCCCTCTCTTTCATCATTCTTAGGAAGTCTACGTTTGACTTGCTGTTCCGTCTGCCTTTATGGCAGGATTCTTATTATTTCTAAACCAGAGAAAAACATCGATTTAACTTGGATGAAAAGAGAAGCTTTTGATTACAAAAGAACAACTTTGTTTTCTGGTACATCACTAGACTGTCAGACATCAAGGATGGTATGTTCCTGTTTATTTTGGGGCAAATCCTATTTCTGACGAGAAAACTGAAACTTCAGCTGAGAAATTAAAATTTTTTAGGCCATGTTTTTTTTTTGAGTAATTTTATCATTTCCTTCAAGTTCGTGGTAGATTTACGAGTATCACAACTAAGGACGTAATCTATCATAAGGAAGCCTTTCACATCTGATCCGGGCAAAATAAACGTTTCTAGGAATCTGTTTTGAGTCTTCCTTTTAGGGACTAGAGTTTATTTTTATGTGACCATAATATGATTCATGTTTACTCTAAATTGGAATTCTTATATGAAAAAAGGTCCTTGGAGGAGGGAACGAGCACCTAGAGATAAATATACACAATAAAAAATGTTATTGAGCCCAACAAGGGACAGAGATAGGTAATTGAAAGCAATATAAACAAATCAAATCATGTATCTGGACATGCTGCCTCACTGTTCAGTTGGGCTTTAAACTCCTGGGTATTGGATTATCTTGTTCTCATGGCTGTGAATGACAGGGCTTTAAAGAGAAAAGGGAGAGGAGAACAAATGGCTGACTCACTTTGCCTTAGGCTTGAAACAACTGCAGTATTCACACTTTGTATTGGCATCGGTGTCTTGCTGCTTTGCTCTGCTTACGTTTCAAGCACCGAAGGCAGAAGGGACTGATCTCTCTCACTGATCTTTCACCGTTCTCCTTCCCTCTAAGCACTCAGGAGAAGGTGGGGGTGGCCAGCACCACATACACAGATTTAATTTGGATCCACCCAGGTAGGATCTACAGTGGTTTGTTCTTTGTACAATCTCTTCAGAAAGTCGGAACTGTGGCCACAAAGGTCAGGCCGGCCCTCTCAAAGGTCCTCTGCACTCCTTCCCAAAAACAAAGCTAAGCCTGCTTTAACTGAGGGTATTGATTTTCTTTCTTTTGCTTTCCCTCTCTTTCTCCCCTTCCTACTTTACTTTTCAAGGAGTGCTAGCCAAGCAGTTGGGCTTGGCACCAAAACATAATTATGAAAATGGACCTCTGGGTTGTTTCTTTTAATCTGCTTCTACGCCGCACAGTCCGTCTGAAAAAGGAGTGATTTAAAAGGAGTTGGAGAATAATGGAAATATTTAACCCACTGTATTATTTTAAAAAATGGTTATACATCAGCTGTTGCATTAGACAATCGTTTCAGCCTAAATTATTCCAAAGTACTGGTAAGGAAAGTGGAAGGACTCCCAAGGAGTGTGCGTATCATCTAGAGCAATCTCTAACTGCCAAGTTAAAGTGAGATTTCAGCTGTTTATGCTTTTTGTCAAACGCAGGCCTCTGATAAGTTCACAAACTGACAGCAAGTGCTGCTCTCCCTTCAACCCACAGTTCAATGACCAGTGAAATACGAATGGCACTGCCAGGACCTTACTCAATCTCAGGCTTATTAAACTGTCCGGCATACATGTGTGACTCTGCAGCCACGGCACCAAAAACAGCTTATCTATCCTGGGTGGTACCACTGTGTTTCAGTGCCCTTATTTATTGGATGACATTTAGTTTAAAAAGAAAATACTAAGAAAAAACAAGACAGATATCCAAAAAAGGAAGCCATCATTAAAAAGAGTCCTCAGTTGTAAAGTAGTACAGTTTTTCATTCATGACTACATTTCCTGTTGATCCAAGGGATTTATAACAGCATATTCCAATCTCAGACAAAATGTGAACACAGCAAGACCTTGACATTTCTCCTCATCACATTCCTCTGCCATCTCAGATCTATCTAAGGCACACGAAAAGCATGATTAGTCCTTTTGGATAATAGATGCACACAGTGGGAAAGGTCAGTGGTTGTCACTCCTTAATGCCTCAACCTTTAAATTGAGAGACAGCTGAAGAGACTTTATGATTCATATGAATGAATAAGATCCTATTCTACATCATCCACATGTAAAGAATGACAGGAAAAAAAATATACAGGGTGAAGGAAATGTCTTTATTTGCCTTGGTATGTCAACAGAAGGGAGAAGAAAAGGTTTCTGAAAAAAGAAAACAAATTTAATTTAATGATTACTAAGCCCATAAAGGAGCATTGAATAAAAGAAAAAAATGAAGTAAAAAAAATGTTTTTTTCTTTTTTCTTAAAAAGTGAAGAATTTTTTTTTTACTTTAATTTAAAAAATAAATAGTTCACTATTTTTAATTTATTTATTTATTTTTTTTCTTCACTATTTTGGAAAACAATTGTGTTTTTTTCTGGTCACTAACTGGTGCACACCAGATAGTAACCTGATTTTTTTTTTTTACTTTGAGTTTTGGAAAAAAAATCATTTTTAATTCAATATTTTAGATGACATTTGTTTTCCCTGGTTAATAACTGGTGCACACCAGATAGTATTAGATGCACAGCATTTACTATCTGGTGTGCATCAGTTAGTGACCAGTAGTTTTCTTTTTTTACCTCCGTTTTGGAAAAAAAAAAGTGTTTTTTCTTTTCTTTTTTTTTTTTTTTTTTTACTTCAATGTCCCTTTAGGGGCTTTGTAGATTTCATAGTTTCAGAGTTTATAATGTTATACCTAAAAAAAAAATGGGTTGGTTGAATAAAGTTATGGAAAAACAGCATACAGTAATTCCTGATACACCAGAGGCATAATTAGATAGTTTTTGGTTTTCAACAGTTTGAACCACGCTTGCGAAAATGTCAAACTCACCCTTTGCCTTTAAAACAAATGCTTGCGTGGGTTTGTCTCAGGTGAAGATATGAAAGGCCATCATGGCATGTTTTTAAAAAGAAAAATAAGAATACAATTTAAGACTCACTTCTGAGATGCCTATTAGTCATTCTCCTTGTGTAGAATGAGCCGTTATCGGTACAATATATATATATATATATTTAAATCAAAGACCTTCTAGGCTACTCTGAGCTCTCTAGAGGAGGAGAAAGGGAAAAATCCTTGACATAGCTAAATGACAAGTAAAAGTAAAAAATAAGAAGTGGCCTTTTAAATGGGTTTTTACCAGACATTCTTCAGTAACTATTGATCCAATCGTGCAGAGATTTAGACGCACTAAGGTAACAAATTGTAAATGTCATTTTTACTGTGTCTCAAGCTCTTGCTGTAATAAATGGATACACCACTTAAGAGTGCTGGACAATCCTGTCGTGATGAAGGGAACAGACAATGTCAAGATCCCAATGACGCCTTTAAAACAATGACTTCAGCTAATTACTCCCATAAACGAAAAGACACGACATCTGCCCCGGATCCGATGCACATCGTGGTACTGTGAGAGTTAAAGGTGCTTTTCTTACTTAGCGCTGACAAACGATAAATGATGTTTAATTAGACTTTGGAAGCGTAACAATGTCATGCCTACTGCTCCTTGGGGAATTATGTATTAATGCTTTTATAAAATTGAATGTTTTGCTGTTTTCTTTCCACCACAAAAACTATTACTAGAATTTAATCTCACTATACTATATTACTCTTTTGGTTGGAAGTTTCAACAAGAAAAGGTCCTATATCTAACTATAGATACATATTAAAACATCTTTGTTTTAAATCTGCAAAAATGTAAACAAGTAGTACACATGTATTTAACAGTTTAATTCTAAACTGAGTTTGTCTCAAGGCGAAACATCAAATGAAGCTTCATGTGTTGCAATAAACGTGACTACTTTGAATAATTTACGATTTTTACAGTCCTACTCAGTTGAGATTATTCCAATTAGCCAGATTGTCTTGATGGTGCTTTAATAATAGCCCACATATGTGGGTAAGCCTGCATCGCCTGGTCGTTAATGCGTGACACTAAAACTACAACCTGACTCCCATGGCAAATTACAGCGACATCGTTAACATTTAAAACGCAGTCACTTACAAATTTATGAGCGACACCGAGGTCTAGCATTGCGTCACTTGGATGTGTGAAGCAACCAGGCACATAATCAGATCATTGCACTTGTTCGTTGAATACATACAATTTGTTTGTTAAATTGAGGGTGAATAGTTGAGCGTGTTTTAAAAGCCCTCGGTGGGACCGCCAGAGGTGTTAGTCGGTTTGCTTTTTATTCTGTAGATTCCCTAATTTAGGTTAATGAGTGAGACAGACATATTTTTGTGATTGCTTGCTTTGTATTGAAAATAACTTAATGAAGTATGCAAAGAAGGTGCCTAAAAATAGAATTGATCTCCAAAAGAATCTATCACGACATTTGTGTTGTATGTGTTAAATGTGTTTTAATTAGAGATAAAGGAAAACAACTAACATGTCACTCAAACAATATGCTTTAGTATGTATAAACATTATACTTAAACAGTCTACATAAACCCTGTCATATTTTGTCATAAAAATTTCTTTATTTAAGCATTTGCTAATTTTCTTAGTTTTCTTCTTCAAAGTTTCAAAGGCTAAATTAAAAGCAATTACATTGACACAATCATGCTGAGCTGTATCAAATCTCCAGCTTTTAGGTCGTATGTGGAGTTGAAAATATTTTGAGAAAAATAAGAAAAAGAAAATAATACAGTGCTTTGTTATACTGAAGCTTTAGCTATAGTACATTATTTCACTACCATAACATCAACTGTTTACACAATTAACATAATTCCAGCAGATTCTGAAGTGGAGAAAAGCAACCTCCACAATAGTGAAGTGCTTAAGCAAGCCACATAAATTAGCTGTTTTTGTTGCGTTGAAAAGTGTTTGTATGCACTATTCATTACAGTGCAAAGCCAAGGTGAAAGTCACTTTTCTCCCCATCAGAATCAGCTGGTTCAAAGTGGCTGTCTAAGTGGTCAAAGATTTACGGTATGTCGAACAGAGTGTCACTTTGATGTCGCCGGCAAAAGCTTCAGTGTTAAAAGGTTATATAACAAAACTGTATATAAATAAAAAAAAAAAGAGCAATGTTTTAGTAGGTAAAATAACAGAAAAATATATTTATTAAAACAATGCAACAATGGCAGCAAGGGTTTATTTAAAGGGCTTTTGGGTCATAGTATATACATATATAGGTCCCAGGACATCCTTCCAAAAGAGGCCGGTTTCATCCATAGTAAAAACCTGCTCCAGATCAGAATTATACCCCGCGATTATCTTCTAAAGCATATTAGAATTTTTTTCGGAAGCTTCTGAGTCAGCTGATGCCATTTCTCCATCCAGGGGGATATGAGAGAGGGAGGGGGGCAGCAGCTAACGGGCCAGCGAACTCTTCATCTCCACACCCGGAGGGGAGCGGAGATACACCTCAGCACTTCCTTCGGATGCAAAAGTTTCATGCAAGAGTCTTGAGTTGAGAGTTTTGTGACAAACCAGAAGAGATAAGTAACTGAAAAAAAAAAAAAAAAAAAAAAAAAAAAAAAAAAAATCAGAGAATATGTGGAAGCGCAATAAATGAAACACAAATAAGCTTTAACACTGTATTACATTTGGCACACTGAAAGTACAAATTATTTATGAAATATGAATTATTTTTGTGCTATTTTTTTTCCTACCCAGAGGTAAGATGCCTCAATGTCTAAGGCTCCGCCTCCCGCTCCGTCCATATCATAAGTCATCCTAGAGTTGGCATCAGCAGCGTGTCTACGTGTCTGTCAAAAAAACGCTTTGGGAGCGCTTACAGTAAGGAATGAACATTACAATACACTTCAATTTCAAAAAGTTGCATGGCATAGGCCCTTTAATATAGCTCACCCAGAGTCTAGGACATTAAATGTGTCTGTACGGATTTAAAACCTGAAAGAGTTTAACTTCATTTGTGGAAGTTAAACATTTAGCAACACCAAAGTGTCCCAGGTTTTGTGGGGAAACCTGCAATCAATAAAAAATAAATAAATAAATGGATAAAAAAAAAAAAAAAAAAAAAATCTAAAAAAACTCGACCAGAGCTAGATTTGGTTGAGTTTTACCATTTCTGCCAGGATGCCTCATAGGGTTTTTTTTTTTCTCAAACAGACTTGAATGCTTTAGTTTTTTTTTTTCCCAAAATGTTAAGATTTAAAGTGAAAACATTATAGAAACCAAACCACACTAAAAATATCTGAGGTGTTATACAATATCAGCAGGATGCACTGGCAGAGGGAGAACGCCGTTAAATGCCACATCATCTTCTGTTGGAGGCAGGCGCATTCTCGCTCATCTTCTCTTTTCAACTCCCCACCAAAATGTAGCTCCCCCCTGGAGACAGGACGGATGGCTCCTTCTGCTCCATTAATCTAATGACAATGCCCTGTGACTAAGACCAGCTTAGCAGGCATTGCTCATCCTCATTGGCTTCTCTTTCACTTATCATGCCGTCTTTGCATGAATGCAACAGGGCAGTGACAGCAAAGGAGAGAGAAAGAAAAGAGAGAGCAGGAGTGAGGAAAAACAACGGCCAGGTACTATTACAACGGTGTCCATGGTTACCTGAGAACGTCAAATACCATTACAGATAAAGGCTGTGAGACTTGTGTATTGCAGCTGTCAAATGGACACATTAGGCAGATCCAGTTTTTTTAAATTATCATCTCAAAAAACGAAACAAATCTATTACTATTAGTACTCTGAGTCTTTTTAAAAAGATATATAACGCAACAAGCATTGTGTCTGAATTCTCTTTATAAAGACCCATCACTGCACAATGTCCTTTTCTTCTTCTGGAAATGTTATTGTGCAAGGCATCCACTATGTGACGGGGTTTTTCTTCTGAATGCATACACAAAATGACAATGCGTTTTGGAATGAAAAATTCTTAGCAAACATTGTTGTTGTTGACACAGACACAGCTAAGCCACATTGTTGCGTTAACTATAAGTCATGCTTTACACAACTGTTGTGAGCTTTTAGGTAATCCCGTCTACAGTGTAGTGGGAGCATCGGCTTTTATCTGACACCTCTGGGAATGTCACTGCTCTGTGTTACTTGCTGATGCCCACTAGGAGCACAGACAGAGTGCATGTTAGCCCAGCACAGTCACATAGAAGAGATGTCTGCTTCACTCGAACCTCTGGGGGAATAGCAAGCAGAAGTTGGCTGTCAAATAGCAAAGCTGTTGGCCTAGAATAGCAGAGGGTCAGGGTGGAAAAACAGTCCCACACAACATGAGACGACAGGGCTTCTTAACTAAATGTGTGACACTCCAAGTCAAGCTAGCTGCCAAGCATTCTTACATGCATTAAGACTTAATGTGGCAGATCTGTTGGGGTGTGACTATGCCTTACAGACAAAAGTGGCTCACATGGCAATTCTTTTTAGGGAGTTACACGTATTTTACTTCTGGGTTGTTTTTGAAATTATAAAGGAAAGGGGGAAAATAAACAGGAAGACATGACACCGAGAAATGTTAATGGCTAATTATATTCATAGCAATCCAGCGGTTATAATTGGATAGTCATAAATTACATTATTAAAAAGAGAATAAATATGAATTAACTTTAAAGAGGAAGTTGATTTTTCACTTATAACCCAGTTTGATGTTGATTTGGGGTAAAAATGCGCTCCTTTCAATGACTCAGTGGTGATTGAGTGTTCGTCTGCTTTGTTCCCAGGGGTGATCTTTGTTGCCATGGTGATTATGTATCAGCCCTTCCTTTCTCTATTCCATTACCAACAGAGTAAAAAAGGGAAATAAAAATCTAGCATAGTTTGTCATTGTAAGGATGAGGAAAGGTAAATGTTTTATTGTTTCTGTATCATTTGGTGCAGCAGGTATAGTT
>NC_050512.1:18572758-18578860 GCF_002922805.2 Oryzias melastigma
CAAAATGTCATATATACACGTGTGTGTATACTTTTATTAATTTATGAACTTTGAAGATTTAATTACATTTTTAAATTCATGATCAACATATAATTCTATAGACTTGACCTTGTCTTTATGTCAGTAGAAGTTCAACTTTAAGCATTCTACCTAGCAAGGAAAAAACCTTGTGTCCATGTTTGAAAAAAGTTTTTTTTAATACTTTAAACTTATTACGTGTTTTCAAAGAGGCTCAAATAATAAGATAACCTTGAACGCTGCCATCCTGTTCTGCCATTAGCGAGGTGAATGCTTCAAACTACAAGTTCCAACAGAATAGGCAGTAGCAATTTTCTGCTGCACGTCATCCCATTCATGTGTAGCCACAAAGACACCAGGTTTCAGCCACCTTGGCATTCAGGTCACTGTCAAATTCCAACTGTGTGTAATAGACAAATCAATGCACCTATTCATAAGCAGCTGTCAGCTTAAACAAATGACCACAACAGGTTTTTAGAGTAAACTTTAACGGAGTGTGTGCTGGAATTCCTGTTTGAATGATCATTGCACAGCATGTAGTCTATGTATCATACGCTGAAAGAGACTCAAATGTATGCGCTCACATTGTGTTTTCCTCCAGTTTTACTTCATTTGCATTTCAAATAGCATTTTAGTAGCCTGCAATATGTGACATAGTCTCCCCCTCTGGCTGCCTTTTCAGCAACAAGATCAAGCCAATGTATGGATCCAGGATCAGATGAGCCGTAAACAATACTAGCTTAAGTTACAACATAATGCTTTGTGCCGTTACCAATAGACACTGGAGCATGTGAAACTGTAGATCCACAGTTTATTCTGCATTTTATCAAGCTGCATGAGTAAAATGTTTACTATATAATTCCCGGGGTGAACGAGACGATGTGGCTAACTCTTGGTGGTGCAGTCTAATGAGGTGAGCAGCACTGAAGAGAAGTGCTTTGTCTGCTCCTGTGTGCACATTTTGTTTCATACTCTATTGATACTGATCAAAGACAGTGGGGTGAGCAGCATCTTCCTCATGAATATGCACGAGGCAATGTTCTATTTTCATTATGAGTCCATTTAAGTCTTAAGATCCACTGCTGTGTTTTCACCTTATCCAGGGTATTCTCTCAACCTGCGACCTTTGCCAAACACAACCCAACTTATCTGGCTTAAAGTCTTAAAAGAAAATGGGGGACCAAGAGGAGAAAATAAATAAACAAAGCACAAAGAAGTGCAGAGGAGTGAGATAAGACTACACTCAGTCAGAGAGGAAAGGAAATGAAATTAGGGAAACTTTTTTGTTTTTGCTTACCTAAAGGTACGCTCTAGCTTTACTCGTTTGATTTAAGAAACATCTCTGTTGCATTAGCAAATTAAAGAGACGAAAAGGCTGTTTGCCAAAAACTACAAATTCTGAGAAGAATAACTGAAATTCAGTCATAAGAAATGCATCCACATGGAGATGTTTTATGCTACGTTCACACTGTGTGATACACATTCAAGAACGCAAAGAAAACAGGTTCTTGAATGCGCTTCACGCTGGACTGTCGGCACCCGATACTAGCGCATGTACTCACAGTTGGACGAGGCTTGGTGCGAAATGTCAAAGTGATACAAATCTCGCTCCAGGCATTTTCTTTCACAGCTCTATACCGATATATGAAAGACTTGCAGGATCGGAATTCTTCCCCTTGCCCTATGGCTTCTCCAGGAGAGATATGGAAAAATAGTGTCTTTGAATTTGGACGGCACTAACACTCGATGACGTCATCAAGATTTGTCGGTCATCTAGGTTAGAAAGTAGCTGCTAGCGCTCCAAAATACATAACATTGGTTTTATAATGTTTATTAACGTTAATGAAATGCAATTAATCACATTTAAATGTAAACTCCTGCGCTTCAAAAAAACACCCACGTGAAGAAAAAAGCTTCTCCTCTGCGGCAGACCGAAGTCCCTTCGCTCTACCCTTAAAATAAACTATTTCGGACACCCCTTTCCCTTCAAATACCCCTTCATTTGGAGGGGTAGGGAGAAGCCAGAGCGCTAGAGGAAGAATTTAGATTTGGCATTGGTGTCATAGAATTCTGGCTGGGCACAACCAGCAATTATTAATTTCTCCTTCATGATTAATTTTCAAACGGTTGGCACTTCCATGAATTACCAATGCCTCACTACCAAATCCAAGTCCCTGATTGGTCAAAGTTAACTGGTTTAACTTCCAATGCACATTCATTCAATAATGTGATGTCATGCGCAAATGTCAACGTTTTGAACACAAAATGCACCTTTACATGGGAGTAACTGACTTTACAAAGGAAGTGGTGGCTTAAATATGTCTTGCCGAAGGTGGTGTGGCCATAGCAATACACAATCTGATTGGGTCTCTTGAATTCTCATGCTGTGACGAACGAATAGTAAACTATAAGAAACATATTTAACTACTTGTGTTTCTATTTAACGGTTATGGCATCTAATGACATAGGGTAAATCATCATTGTAATGATAAAAAAACTTCAACTCCTACATTTTGGGGTTGTAAGAGTATAACAAGGCCACAGCAGGAATGACCCAAACTGACACAGCTTAGTCTGTACAAATCATACAGAGGAGGAAAGGAGTTCTTTACTTTAATTAAGGCCGTCTCAGCCAGCTATGAAGAAAAAAAAAAAAAAAGAAAAGAAAAATCTGTAACACCGTCTTAATCATCTAAAGAGGAAGATCCTAATTATCTATAGTGGTCTCTGCTTTACCTCTCAACTAATGCCAAAATTCTTTCTCGCTAAAGTCATCACTCAAAACCTGAAAAGGAACCAATTAAACACAAGGAATCTATTCTATGGTCTCATGATTATTTAAGGAATGCTTTCAAATTATTAAACAGATTGGGGCAGTTTTTAATGCAAAGGTTTTGAAATTAAAACTGCAATAACAAGGCAACATCCTTTGACATCTGTTGTATGTATTTCTTTATCATGTAAGAGCCTTGGACAAAAAGATTAAGACAAAGCCCTCAACAAATTCAGATTTTAAAAGAAAATTTGTTTTCTGTTGAGCAAAAAGAAAAAGGGGTTTTATTCCATATTGTAAAAGCGGATGAGAAAAAAAAGGGGAAGGTTGCGCTCTAGAGAGGATTTTTTTGCCCTAATCAGAATTGATTGCTTTTCATTTGGACCTCCAAGCATTTTTTTTTTTGCCTTTGTCTCATTTAAAATCTTCATTCATTCCTACAATTTAGACAATTTAGAGCTGTGTATAGAAATTACTTAATGAAACACTACTTGATTAATGGACTTCTTTGCCAGTTGATTTGACGTCACGGTGGCACAGTATTTCAACAGAAAAGCTTTCTGATTAGCAGAAAGTCAGATTTTACCAAAAGGAAAAGAGAAAGCTCCTTGAGCGCATAAAATAAAAACCGGACTTACTTTGCAAAACTGTGCACTCAGATAAGAAATAATCTTGTGATTTCCAGTCAGTGTCAGACTCTCCTAATCTTTGAACATAAAGTCAGTCCTTCTCTTCATGAGGCTTTGCAAGCTGTGCTAATGCTGTGTAAACATTGCTGCTGCTGTTTGCAACAGATTTAGCACATGTTAATATTACATGAGACAGAAGGGCCCTTTGATGATGCAAGTGAATGCTCAAACTAGGGCTTTCCACCTCGGGGAAGGGGAGACGGGGCTGTAGAGCAGCTCCTTCGAGATTTATTACACTTCCGCATTTGCAATCCAGCTTGGGAAGAGTCTGGTTGTGTTGTTCTTTTTTTTTTCCCCCTTTTGCTTGTGTTCAATAAATGGACTATTCCGATTTCAGTGAATGGAGCAGAAACACAGCCTTTGGAATAGTTATTACAGGAAATGTATTTTGGCTCGCCATCTTCAAAATCACATGTAATAAAAGCTGGTTTCTAATTGCCAACTGCTGAATCTTTGGTAGATTAAAGTCAGAAAGCTTTTCTTTGTTTCTGATTAACTTAAAGAACATTAAAGTTAGCACAGAGATAAACAAATGTGTTTGGAACAGGAAAAAAACAATTTGGGTAAAACCATTTTCTGTTAGCTCAAATCAAATGACATGTAACATCAAGTATTAAGTTGAAAACTGGGAATTTTTTACTTTGAATATGTCTGTTTTTCTGTGCTTTGCACCTGTTGTTGAATCGATTACCTCACTATGCTGCTCCAGTATTCTCATCTTGCTTGAAACAAGTCATTACTCTGTAAATAATGTGTTTGCGCCTTTTATTTTTCCTCTTTGCCAAATTTGTGTAATTGTTGCTTCACTAATGATAACTAAGCTTTGTTTTGTATCTGGCTCATGCAGGTTTCTTTTGCCTTTTATATTTTTGTTTAAATATTTACAATCAATCCGGCTTCATATTTGATTGGATTTTGTTTTCGCCTGCTTAACTCTTTAGCTGCGCTGGCAAAAAAAAGAGGGCTAATAGCAAAATGTAATTTAAAAGACTTCGTACTTTTACTCTGGACTTCAGTAAAAGCACTAATGATAATTGGAGACTGTTTCCCCTTGAAGTTAACTGGAATTGTCTCTTAGTGTAGAAAATGGAGTCTAGTTTAAATTATTCAATAATCTAAGCAACAGCACCGGCTCATAGGTAGATGTGATCTCCACTTCAATTTCCTTCTGCTTCACCTGCTGGATGAAACCAATTTACTCAGGTTTATCAAGTATTACAGACCAATTTGTGTCTGTTCTGGTAGTCTGGTGGCCACATTTTACTGTTTACTCTGATAGTACATCTGAAACTAAAGAAATGGACAGCTTACCAGTGGTACGGATGAAATGTCATGCTCAAAAATCTCAAAGGAAATCCTTTTATGTACATATTTTTTGCTACATCTGATCCCCCGCCATTTTCCAGGTAAAAGTCGTCACGGAAGAACACACAGAAGCAAGGAACTGCACTTTCACACACTCGGCCCAATATCACCGATGGGGCAGTATAAGGACGAGCAGGTGTCTGAATGAGGAGATCGGTTTCAGGAGAGAGAACAGACTCTTGATGAGCCATTAACCTGCTGTCGGTGAGGTAAAATGGCTGTGGGACGTGGTTTAATTTACCCTTTTATAAAGAGGTCGTTGAATTGACAAGCCACATGAAGAGTTATACTCCTGGTTTAGTTTATTAGCAACGTTGAACAGGTCAGAATTCTGGATCAATCAGAGAGGTGCTGCTACATCTGCAGCTAAATCCATAAAATTAATAATATAGATCATTGTGAGCTTTGAAAGGAATGAATGCTCTACTTTGATTAAAGGCAAGCAGAATGATGTGTACTTTTTTGCACCACTTTTGTATTTGCCAGTTAGTGCTTTCGTATATGTCTTTAGGTTAGAAATTCTTAGCATTCCCTGTAAGAGTTTTCTTTAAAAATATCAATCAGAAGGTACAAAGAGTCAATTTTCACTTTGAAATAAGCTGCCAGAAAGTCCGACGTGGTCTCCTCACTATCCATTAGAGCGGCTCTATGGATGATAAAATTTAATAGACAATAGATGGCTACCAAAGGACTCTCCATTAATGAAAAAAAATGATGAGAAAAATTGAAAATAATGGTTTTCTCTGTTTGTTCATGTACGGTGGTACTGCAGGGTGAATGATACTCCATTTCAAGAAAAAGAAAAAAAAAAAAAGATTTAGACTCCAATAAAGAAAGTTTGAAGCAAAAAAATAGAAACTAGAACCTAACTATACTGTAAATTTGAAAAACCCTTTTTAAATCTTTTGGGTTGATAATGACATATTATGCTTGAATATCCCCTTAAAATGTTTACAATTAACATCTCACACTGGATACATCTAATTAGATTCATTTAAAGATAATACATTCATAGAGCCTACTTTATTTATACCAACTAGGAACTTCGCATTGTTCAATGCCAATGCCCTACAGTCACAATATCCTTTACAAATGGATTTGGACTGTCTGTGCTTAAAAAAAAAAAATGACTGCACAAAGCATGCAGGTGACCTGTAAGAAACGTTAAGATCATAGACTGCAATTGCAGTTTCCTGTGCACTCCTTTGGTCACGAGTCTATACTGAAAATGCCTGCAAACAACTGCAAGGACAGGTC
>NC_050512.1:18579246-18584919 GCF_002922805.2 Oryzias melastigma
ACGAGTCTATACTGAAAATGCCTGCAAACAACAGCAAGGACGGGTCTGCGGCGGAGCTGCAAACGTTCCTGCTGCTGGATGACCTCCATTGTTGTTGTTGCTTTTCTAGTCATCACACAACAATGACACAATGACACGCTAGTGGTCTACACCACGCATATGCTGTGAAACCAAACCGCTCATAATTAACTGGACAGTACAGTACTACTCCTTACCATGCTGTACCAGAACAGCATCACCTGTATGTCATAAGTGTGTCTTACTTACATTATCCTTACAAATACTTCACTATACATTTACCACATGCATGACAATTGTGCAATACATGTCCCTTAAACGTGGCTGCGAAACCCTCACAGAACCTGCAAGATAAACCTATGCTTCACTCAAGAAGTTGCCGTTTGGGGTAGGACAACTCAAAAACCTGCAGCACCCATAGATAGCGAGGGTGCACGTGACTAGGGCATTAGTAGTTTTCCTATTTGAAACAAACTCAAAAAATAAATAAATAAATAAATAAATCTTGGGAAAATTTAACTTTCATATGAGAATTTCAAATATTTACTTAGAACAAAAAACAAGAATAGTTTAAGGATTTGAAAAATATTAGATACAAATAACTAACATCTTGTCATCCTGTTGACTGACATCCAGACTTAAACTTCAATAAAGTGCACAAAAAGCCAAATGCCTCCTTTGCTTCTTTTTGTGAAAACAATGTGTTTTAAAGTATTGCATATTCCCGAGGATACTAAAAAAAAAAAAAAAATGGCACAAGTTAATTAAAATTTCTGCTCATGAAGGAACACAGGCCTGAAATAATGAGTCCTGTGGCACCATGATTCACATTCATCTCAACTGGAGATGAAGTGTTGAATACTATCCTGCCAGGGGGAAGACAACTGGAAATATTTATGCAAAAAAGGGCTGATACGGAAGACATTTCAGGATTAGTGCTTTAGAAAGATAAATGTGGTTGACCATCTAAAAAAAATGGCTACCACGGATTCATAAAAGCTATAGTCTATATTCAAGTGGCAAAATACCTTCTATGACCTATTGCTCTTTCAGGATGTTTCAATCCTTGTCTAATGAACACTATAACAGATCTGGAACTAGAGAACAATTTCTTTTTTTTGTTTCCTAAATAATTTATTTACAAAAAAGGAAAAAGATGAAGAGATAATATGATTGTTTCACTGTGTGAAATGTATAACACATAATTCTGTTTTTTCCTGAACTATTTCCTGACCTAGACTGCTTTTATCTTTAAAACCATTTGAAATGGTTTCATGCTTCTTTCCTTAAAATGACATGGTTACAGTTAACACTGTGTTTTGGAGCACAGTCAAAATGTATGTTTTGGCCCTTCAAAAAAGAGAAAATAATGAATGAATCACAGGGACAAAAAGCTTTAACATCAGAAGTGATCTGACTGAGCCCCAGTGGGCACGTAACTATATTAGGAATTTCTGCTTGGCTGTATGTCATGTTATTACAGGGGGCCTTCTTGTTCAAAGCATGAAGCCATGGATGTTTGGCAAGTCCTATTTCGTCTTTGCTTTTTTTCTGTTTGACACAGTTAATCTCATGTAATCCACTTAGTGTCATAAGTGAAAAACAGGATAGAAACACCACTACTCCATGTCATATAACACCTTTACAGAAGCTGTCCCGGCTCGCTGCAGGAATGCTGATGTGTCAGACAAAAGATTACGGTCGTGCAATTTGCTTAGGCTGGGTCTGGAGAAATGTGTCATATAAACATTGGAACCAGAGCCTGGGTTGACTTTCTGTAGCAGTCAGAGGAGGTTAAGAGGCAGCATTGTGTGAATCTATGAAAATAATTTATATTTTCCACCTTCTCCGTTTTAAAGACTGTGGAAGTATCGCAGAAATTAAAAGTCAAGAGGTCTTCATTATGAATTTTTATATAAAGGTTATTTCGTTTGGGATGAATTTTGATACACTCAGCAACAAAATGACACATACAGAGGGGCAAAAAAAGTATTTGGTCTGCCAACAATTGTGCAAGTTCTCCAACTTAAAAAGAGAGACCTGTAATTTTCATCATAAGTACATCTCCACTATGAGAGACAAAATGAGAAAAAAATCAAGAAAATCACATTATCTGATTTTTAATGAATTTATTAGTAAATTATAGTGGAAAATAAATATTTTGTCACCTACAAACAAGCTAAATTTCTGGTCTGTAACTTCTTCTGTAAGAGAATACTCTGCCCTTCATTCATTATCTGTATTAATTGCACCTGTTTGAACTCATTAATTATATAAAAGAAACCTGTACACAACCTCAAAAAGTCACACTCCAAACTCCACTATGGCCAAGACCAAAGAGCTGTCTTAGGACACCAGAAACAAAATAGTTAACCTGCACCAGGCTGGGAAGACTGAATCTACAATTGGTGTGAAGAAATCAGCTGTTATTAATTATTACGAAATGGAAGACATACAAGGACACTGATAATCTCCCACAATCTGGGGCTCCCACTAGTTCACCCCACTAGGTCAAAGTGGGAAGAACAGTGAACTAAATTTCCAGAACCACAGAGGGGGACCTACTGAGTGACCAGAGCTGAGACCAAAGTAAAAAAGGCTTCCACCAGTGCATGTGCAGGCCCGTCTAAAGTTTGCTTGAGAGCATTTGGATGATCCAGAAGGGGCTTGGGAGAATGTCCTATGGTCAGATGAAACCAAAATAGAACTTTTTAGTAAGAATTCTACTTGTGTTTGGAGGAGAAAAAGGCTAAGTTTCATCCAAAGAACATCATACCTACTGTAAAGATTGGGGGTGGGAACATCATGGAACAGAATGACTGATCTGTGTAAAGGAAAGAATGAATCGTCATGTATCGTCAGATTTTGAGTGAGAACCTCCTTCCATCAGTGGCTAGGTATTTCTGCATGACAATGATCCCAAACACACTGCCTGGGTAACGAAGGAGGTACTTCATAAGAAGCATTTCATGGTTCTGGAGGGACCTAGCCAGTCTCTAGATCTCAACCCCATAGCAAATCTCTGGAGGGAGTTGACAATCTGTGTTGCCTAGCGACACCCCCAAAACATCACTGCTCTAAAGGAGATCTGCATGGAGGAATGGACCAAAATACCAGGAGCAGTTTGTGAAAACCTTGTGAAGGCTTTTAGAAAACGTTTTACTGCTGTCATTGCCAACACAGGGTATGTAACTTTTATTATTGACTAAATACTTATTTACCACCATAATTCAAAAATAAGTTCTTTATAAATCAGACAATGTGATTTTCTGGATTTTTTTTCTCATTTTCTCTCAGTTTATAACACTTCTACCTTCATATTTTTTTTTTCATGTGCCAGACAATTTATTTTCGATATTATTAACATTCCTTTTTTTAATCTCAAAGTTAAAAAAATGTTTTTCATTCACATGTAATTAAAAATACACTCTCACAGGTATGCATTTTGTCTAAAGAAAACCATATAAGTCCATTAGCCATCTTAGATTAAAAAGCAGGAGGGAAGCAAAACTGGCAGCATGGAGACAAACAAGTTGTAAAACACTAAACCAAATTTGAAATGTTTAGTAGACTCTACTACATGGTTGTGTATAAACACATTTTTGAGCCGAGTAGGGATTTGCATTTTCATAGCTTTAAAGTCTTTGCAGTTTTACTTTTATCAAACTTTTTTTCTTCTTACAGTAATGCAGTTGTTCTTCCCCTGGTGACTTTAAAGTTGGAGTTGTGCGTTGGGTCTCGCACTGCACATCTAATACAATTTTGAAAGTGTCCAAAAGTATCCAATAAATGCTTTATTTCCATTTTAGGACAAATACATGAAATTATCTGAAAACAAAACAGGCACTCCAAGATACCCTTTTCCCCTCAGCTTTTTAAAAGAAGATATTTTTCAAATTTAGAATGCGTATCTACCTTTGCATTTTACAGATATTTTGTAATTGCTGTTGTGCAAAAAAGATGTGTTTGAGCCGGAGAGTTCAGCTGTGCAGAATGCAGACCACGATATTCTTAACCAAAGTTTGTACAGAACTTTGAGAGTTTATTCATGCTTCAAGCAACAAATGCAAACATGTGCAGAGTTCAGAGCCTCATGAGACTGACAACTTTTGCTCTGCAGAGGAGGACATTAAGAACCTAAAATCCCACTCCTCTTTTCCTCCTTTATAATTTCCCTTTTTGTCCTTTTCTCACTATAATCTCTTGGCACAAAAAAGGTTTATTATACTTTGGGACTAAATCTGACAGCTATGAAACAGTTCTATAGCAGAGTTTCATCTGCGTAGGACCCTGGCAGTCTACTAACGTGCCGGAACGAAAAAAAAGTTCAAACAGGGCAGAATTTACAACTATTTTGATTCACAAATTAAAACTTGGATATGAATCATATAAATTGCATATTTTTATTATCAAATGAATATAGTAATCATCATTTAAAAAACACAGTAATGTCTGACGTTTTACCTCGATGATTTACTTCACATTTTATGTGAATACATCCATATTTAAGGATCTTACTTTATGCAATTTGTAACAAAATACAGTGATTATTTTCACAGTTTTATGCAATTCTAAATACACATGATAAAAACACAATCTTATCAAAATTTATATAAATTATAAATAATAAGGTGAACAACAACAACTCCCATTGTATGAGAGCCCAAAAAATGCAACTCTTCTCCCCTTGATAATACAATAGTGGTGAATGCTGTTTTGAATGAATTAGTAATACCATGTATTCCTGTTTTAATTATTTAGATCTTGTTTTATTAATTATGATATATATTTTTTCATTTTTAGATTAATTTTTAACATAATGCGTAAACTACAGTTTTAATTATTTATTTTTTTTCAGTTCCACTTAAATATGAATATTTTGTTAATAATATTTATCATTAAATAATAATCATTTTTCAAGTTCTAATTGATAAATTACGCATTTCATTTATTAAACATGTTATTACTTTGTTGTAATACTTAAAATCTTTAAGTCAGAGGAGTATCTCTGTTTTGTTTATTCCTATTTTTGCATGACCCCATATGATGACAACAGAATGACCTACTTTTTGTGTTTCAGTTCTCTTTCTGTGGATGTGAGCCTACCTCGAAATAACTCAAAAGAAGAGGACACCGTAGAAGGATTATGTTGGGTGTGAAACATCTTCCCGTACTTCTGTGGCTATATCCTCCAAAGGCAGATTCCCTTTGAGGCTTATAACTTTGAATGAATGAAAGGATTATTGTTGGCCTGGAGGTTTGGGTCATCACACATACACCTGCTCAAAGAGTGATCCGTGCTTTCCGGGCTTAACTGCCCACTAAAGTGCTTTATGCACTGGCCCCCAGAATAATGTTTACTGCTGCAGTTCATCTCATGTCGCTGCAGCTCTTGAAGACCACTTCAATACAGGTGACATTCAGTTTCAGTATTGACAACGCATAAAAATGCACATAACATTTCTCTGAATCTGTGCAGGATCAAAGCGATGCCACCAGCATAAAATTTGAACAACTAGCACACGAAAAAAAAAGAAACAACCAAGGAAAACAGTAGAACAGCAGCACTACATTGCATTGCTGAAATGAGGCCATATTAAAAGTGTTGTGACTAATTTGTAAACTCATTAGGTAGTGTAGCACTCCTGTGCAATT
>NC_050512.1:18585091-18602992 GCF_002922805.2 Oryzias melastigma
TCAGAAGTTCACTTCACTGTGGAGTTTTTCAATTGAACAGATATATAGAGTCAATACAGAAAAAGGTCTCTTTGACATAAAAATATTGACAGGCTTCAATGTCCTGTAGTTGTTCTCAAAAATTGCTTGCTGAACATCTTTTCATTAAAATTACATTAGAAGTTAACCTTGGTACATTTGAATGATTAGTCTGCATAGACGAGAGTGGACAGCAAAAATTCATTTTTCTGTCCAGTTCTAGTGTGAATGACAGAGAAATATTCAATGAATAATTTTCAGTAATGATTGTTAGTTTTTAAATGGCACTGAAGTAATTGAAACGAAAGTTTATGATTTCCCATTAAAAACAGAGACTGAACATATTTACATTAACTTTTTTAAGTTACGTGTTCAATTGTAAATAGCTAAATCAAAAAGAAAACAAATTCTTTAAAAAAATAAAAAAATACATTTCTATGAGGATAGGTGCTAATGAGTCTTCTTAAACGAAACTCCAACACCACGTTTTCAAAAAAGTAATAAAAAAAAAAAAAATTGCAGTTCCTCAAAAAAAAACCCTAGAGACTTGTGTCAGAAAGAAGACATTTCTATTTGAATGATGAGCATCTTCTGGCATATCCCTTCAGGGGTTGCCACAGAGAATCAGTTCTCCCCTATCTGCACATTTGGTTTTGGCAAAGTTTTTTTTTTTTTTTTTTTATGTCAGATGCCCTTTCTGACATAAGCCTGCATTTTAACTGGGGACAAACAAAGGGAAAGCCAGACCCAGGCCTCCATGTGGCTACATAGGTAGTGACACCATGTTAAAAAAATATTTAATTTTACCCAAAGGTATGAACAACCTGGTGTCAATCACTTAATAAAAATAAATAAATATAAAAGCTTTTGTTTTATATTATGTAAACTGTTATTTGCCATTTTAATTGGATTTGACTGTATTTAAACACTCAACAAAACCCCACTTTACTTTATCCTGTCCAGGTGTCCATTTTTCATCAGTTGTTGAATTGGACAAAGTCAAATCTAGTCAACATGAGGATTTGCCTTTAGACTTCATTTTCAGTTATCAGAACTGCATTCCTAAAAAAAAAAAAAAAAATCATATAAATTATCCATCCAGAGTATATATGTCTATGGAACAATCCTCACAAAAAAATAGATGCCTCAGAATTGCTGAACATATATTATTATTATTTATTTATTAAACATTTTGATTGTGTAAATATGATATGACTGAAATTTTATTTATACGCTTAAAACAGTCTAAGCTTTTTTTCTTGTTTAAAGACTGAAACTGAAAGTATTTCAAATGTAAAAAAATATATTTTATGTCTAAGATTGATCAGTTGCAAAAATAGACTATTTTAAATATAGACTATTTTCCTGTTCTTTTGAGGGATGAAAATGGCAGAGATTGACAGTGAATGCAGGTTAGCTAATTTTATAGCAAGTTAAAACTGCATGGCAAAATACACATGGAGCTGTTGCACTTGAAGCTTAAATGTCAGTCTTAGCCTTCATGAAGAAGGAAACTTTCTGTCAGAAAGACATGCTCTAAATTCAGCCATGGAAGCATGTGGAATGTTTTCTCATACAATACAAAACATGTTCAATCATACGTTGATGCAACACATCAAAAGTACAATTTCAGATGGGAGTTACAAAGGCTCTTTTGCTGACTGTAGAAGGTCGGTTTCATTAACTTTCATGGATCCATTACATGGATTTTGGCCCATTATATACCCAGTTTAATAATTATTGGTATCCTGTTGCTGGTCAATTTGGTGTAATGGACATTATGTGATTAAGAGAGCTGACAAGGTGAACTTCGCTCTTTTGGGAGGTGAATAGAATAGGATAGTGAGATTTTTTTTTCTTTCTTTTATGGTGCCAAATGGAACAAGAGCAAACTGAAACCAAGCAGATATGAATGAAAGCACATTTTTAACCTGACACTGTCTAACTCTAATTTAATATCTGCCTGACATCACAAGGATGAGTGCAGAGACACCAGTCAGTAGTTTTGTTCCCTCTTCTTAATAAAAAGGACATATAGAACAGGGTAATAATGCTTTTTGATAATATGAAAAAAAATACATTTTTTACTATGTATTTATTAAAGTGGAATATATTATCACCTAGCATGGTTTACTTTACCAACATCATAACACATTTTGCTGCTTGTCCCAACTGCTTGTACCATATATGACATAAATGGGCTTTCTAAATCTAGTTGAAATATTCCACAAGGCCTTTTTTTAATAGCATTTTACACAGGAAATAACCAGTAATTACTAAATACTCACATTTGACCCATCCCCTGGGGGAGGGGTGAGCTGCAGACAAAACCGCCCTCAGGAACCATGTGGTGGTTTAAACCCTCAATCTAACCCCTTGATGTTGGGTGTCAAACAGGAAGGCAATGGGTCCCATTTTTAGAGTATTTAGTATGACACTGCCTGGATTTGAACTCATGACCTTCCCGTCTGAGGACAGACGCTGTTCCACAAGGCCACTGAGCTGGTGTAACCCATGTACTATCCTAGGCACGTTTACATTAAAAATGGGGTCATCTGGACCCCACAAGACAGCGCGCTGAATATTTGTTTTCAAGGATTTTTATTTGCACTGGTGTCCGTGACAAACATAAGATTCTGTCACTTTTTTTATGGGAGGGATCACACATCAATGTAAGGGTGGGGTCATCTGGACCCATTAGATAGCATGAGGGATAAGCAAAACTTTGAAGGAAATGACACGTACAGCATAAAACGAAGGAAACCATGTAATATGTCTTATGTTTCAGCCAGGCTGTGAGTAGCAGTCCACTCAGAAACACATTTTAGACTTGTCTATGATAGAGCAGCCTCCAACCTGAAGAAAAGGTGGGGGGTAAACAGCCCCCATGAAGTGTCTTGGCCTTACATCTGCTAATTTACATGTTGAAAATGGACGTGCGCTTTACCCTACAGCCATTTGTGCACATCTTCCCACCTGCTGGAGCTCCTTCTTCCTTGCTCCTGAGCAGTTGAAATAGCATTCATTAATGCAAGAAGCCAGCATGCTCTCTTCCCCACACCTGTAGAAGGAGCTGTGGGTGCTGGAGCTCCTTTGCCTCTTCAATTTTCATAAAAAAAGAAGGATTTTATGATGGTGCTGGAGGTGTTGTTGAATCTACAGAAATGGTTATTGGGGTGAATTCCTCTGTCAATACATCGAGACAGAGGGACAGTCCCCTTTCTCTAATATCCATCTCTGGGTTTTGTTAGGATCGAGGGTTGAGTTTTACTTCCTGCTGTACATATTTTGTTCATCTCCTGATTGTATGCTATTACAATCATATTGGCCACAGAATATTTTCAACGCTGCTGACTCATGTGTAAAATTTACTATGAGGTTGTTTTATAGTGAAGTCTGCAATCATTATAGTGCATTAGGCTTGGAATACATCCGTGCAGGGAGGCACTGTGGAAGATGACAAACAAGGATTTGGTGTCACCAACTATCCCAGACTTTAATTTGTCCAGGATTCAACTGCATTTCCAAGTCCTTTCAATTTATCTCCAGAGTTTACTATATTCAAACTTTAAATTATTCTTCACTTTCCAGATTTGTGAGATCCAAGTTTTTTCCAGTGATAATATTTTAACTGCAAAAGGTGACTTACCACGCCCCCCTCTGTCTAGTTGTGGTCCCTTACAAAAAAAAGCATACTGAGTGGGTGACAACTAGCACACCCCCTTTGTCTCAGTTTATAGTGTTTAGTCTGCAGGGGGCGTGGTAGGTGGGATGCTTCCAACAGGTTTGTCTGGCTGGCCACACCCACAACAAACAGCTGATGGTGACACATAAGCAATGGGTGCAAATTCATCTTTAAATACGGCTGGCAAGCAGTCAAAACATGTCAAAATAAGGACAATCTTTGACCTTCATTTGTCTGACAACCGAAAAAAAACATCTATTTATGAAGTATGGAAGACAACAAGACTTGATCTCTCTACTATATGAGGCAGCAGTCCTGTTGACAGTCAATAGTAAAACTTCTACACATTTAAAAGTAAGCAATTTTAGCATAGAACATACAATAAATGTTTCACTTTAGCATCGTGCAAAATGTGAGGCTTAAATTTTAGTTATTAAATTAAGTTTAGGGTATTTATTTATGGTGTTTGTACCTAAATAACAAAAAATAAATACATTCTGATTTGTTGCTAACCAAATTGTTTGCATTTAAGGATTAGATTTTATTTTATTGTTTTGGACACTGACCATTTAATTCAAACACTACCATTGCACAATAACCATCCATCGATATATTCATCCATATTCAGAACCTGCTGAATCCCGGGGCTACTTCAGTCTGTTCTTGGCTACTGTTGGATTAAGTTAGGGTACACCCTGGACTGTCATAGGCCACACAATTATACACACTCCTATTCCCATCTAGGGATAATTTAGAATCCTCAGTGAACAAATAAGGCACGTCTTTAAGCTGTGGAAGGATCCGTAGTGCCTTAGGAAAACTCACAAAAGCACAAGGAGAACATGCAAACTCTACACAGGAAGGACCCAGCCGGGTTTAGAACCACAGCCTTTATGCTGTAACCGTTTCCTACTGTGCAGCCTATATTGCACACTATATTTGTCAAATTACCACAAGTACTGTTCTAACTATGTATATCTTGGGGGATATAAAAAATAAACATTATGTGGGAGTTTCAGATTTTTAATAAAGCCTTAATCAAAGATATTAACAGGGAGGACGCCTTAGACTTTTAAGGCCCTAACTAGAAATGTGTACGATAATTCTGTATTATCTAAGAAGGCACTTAGAGGACACATATCACTGCCCAACACTTATGAGACCAATTGTCTGCAAATTCAATATACAACGTAAATCCGACCAATCACCTTGCGCTGGCTCAACAACCTGAAAGCCGAATTAAATGATAATGTGCCCATGCAATGAACAGAATCAAACAGAATTTCAAACGAAGTGTTGCTTTGAAGACACCATTAAAAATAGTTATGCAGTGGCAAGACCAGTCAACTGGCCGATACTTGCATTGAGTCAAGTCTATACCAATAATAAGCAAATGGTCACATAACAGATTTTTCCTTTTTTTTTGAGGGGGATGGGTAGCAAGATCAGAATGCATAATGTGTCCTTGAGCTTAACAAACAACGCTTTAACATTTCTGGTTGCAAAGGACCAATTTAAAGAGTTGCGTCCGTCTCATCAGCAAACAGCAAGGTGAGGCCGAAAGAGCACACAAATCACTCAAATGATCATCGGATGTCAAAGGAAGCAAGAGCGTTGGGTTAAGTGACAGTCTCTTGAGAGGGTTCCACATTATCTATTCGAAAGGCTTCCTTCAATTGACCATATGATCCAAAGGCTACTACCCCTAAAAGGCACATTAATTTACTTGCATGTGTTACTTTGGCAAAAAAGGTTATGTAAAAAAAAAAAAAAAACAATATCGTCTAAATTTAATAGTAATAAAACAACTTTTAGAGTGGGAAAATATGAATACATGTGCATAACACGTTACATGTATATATATATTTTAAATGATGATGTGCAACTTCCATGGTATTAGAAATTCTAACCAATTCCACTAGGATGCTGATATCTATTATTTTAGCTTTACTATTAATACTTGTGTAGCACCTTATATTTTTACTTCCAACAAAAGGACAACAATCAAAATGCAACACAGCCCCACCTAAGACCTTAGACGTTAAAAATGTAAGACATCCTGGGAATAAAGAAGAGGGAATAAAAATGTGTTCCCCTTTTCCGTCATTTTAATGGAAATTCTCTTATATAATGTGACAGAGCTTTAAAAATGTCTCTTTGTGCACTCTTACATATGCACTCCTGAAATTTGCATGAGTGCACATAAAAGTTTACTTTATTTCACTCTAGTTGGACTTCCTCTGTACTCTCAAAGGGCTCGTAACCCAAACAAAAAACAAAGGACTGCTGTGTCTTTACCTGAATGTTTTCTTCTTGAATCTGCAAAGGCTTGGACTACAAAAAAACGACATTATTGTTCCAGTGACGTTAAGATTCTATGACCAGAACTTATTAACTGTATTCAAAGAAAGTGTGTCACCAAGGTTTCCTGGCAACTTTCTCTATTATAACTCAACTTTTTACCTTTTTTTATTTTTACTGTTTATGCATGTCACTGTAAATAATGGCAAAAATACCAACTTTGATATAAAACATTAAACCAGAAGTGTGATTGCCAAACTAAAAAAAAAAAAAAAAAAATCTCAATTTTAATCTTATGACCTTTAAAGTCAACACAAAAAAGTAAATATTTAACAAACTAATGACTTTGCAGACTTTAAAAAAAACATCCTTTTGAATAGTCTCATCAGGGTCTGTGTGCATGTTGCACCCCAGAGGTGGAGTTTAAGCTTTTCCTGGACCAGCTGTCCAGGAAGCTTTAAAGTGGGGCTTGGCAAACATGTGGAAGCTCTCTCCTCATCTCCTTACAAATGCTCTTTGGTTCTCCTCTCTTGAGTTCTCCCTATTTTACAACATCCTGCATGCAGCATTTCCAGTCGATGTGGATTGTTGCTTCTTGCAGTTTGAATTCAGGCTTTTGCCTTATATGCTCATTTCTCATTTGCATCTTGTTTTTCGAGGCTTTAACAAGCTGTTCTTGACAAGGACTTTTACCATTGAATTTTACAATATTGAACTCATTTAACAGAAATACTTTAATTATGTTTTACTCAGCATTGATAGATTGAAAATGGACTCAGAGACCACTGTGTCCTGTGGTTTTTAGTTTCTGTAGATCACATTTTTTTTCCAAGATTTTTTTTTTGTCATTATTTCATAAATTATGCCTTCAAATAAAAAAAAGAAGAAGAAAAGAAGTGATGCATTTTTGTCACAGCATCAATGTCCATGCATTTAGTAGTGTCTGCATCTAATACATTAGAGGGAAATTTAGCCTTTTC
This sequence comes from Oryzias melastigma, assembly GCF_002922805.2. Taxonomy (NCBI): domain Eukaryota; kingdom Metazoa; phylum Chordata; class Actinopteri; order Beloniformes; family Adrianichthyidae; genus Oryzias; species Oryzias melastigma. The sequence goes on from NC_050512.1 coordinate 18,592,076, forward strand.
TATGGGAGAGCTGCTGGGTTGGACTGAGCACCAACAAACCTAGCAACCAACCGTCAAAATCTGGAAGGATTCAAGTTCGTTCAAAACACGTGAAGATTTTTTTTTTTTGATCTATCTGAAATGTCAGTGTGATCCACAACTAACCTCCACCAGCTTGTTGGCGTGCTCGCGGAACACCTGGGCATACTCCTTGACTTCCTTCTCATTTCCACTCTTTGCTGCTTCAATCAGCACCAAGAGGGGGACGTTGGTCTCAAGGAAGGAGTCCGAGATGTGGTCCATTACTGCCTTCCTTAGCTACAATTCAGAGGGACAGACACAAGGAAAAAGATCATATTAATACCGACAATAACTTCACTGAAATGCATTTGGCAATGATTACATCTCACTAAGCACTATAATAAATGTAGCGTAGTGATACGATGGGGTAGATGGAAAAAGGAAGAAGGGCTATACAGACATAAAACGAGGGAAGAAAAGATCTGTCAATGGTCAGGGGTGTAATTTGATTGTAAGGTGTAATTTTTTTTCCACAATGGAGCCCACAACATGACTCGCATCATTGTTTGTGACATGTTTTAAAGCCAAAAATGGAAGGAGACTGGTTGTTTTATTTAAAATCGTAAGTGTATCTTGATCTTAGTCACTGTGACATCTGATGTGATGCAAGTGGATGCCATACAGAAATCACTATAGGACTCTCCTTTATTTTACATAGGAAGATAGAGATTCCATTAAACCAGCACTAACGCGGACAGAAATGGGGATCTAAAAATATCCCCATTAATAGTCTGTTCACTGCCACATTTTATGTGAACACAGAATCTTTTTCAATGAGCTGAGAATAAATCTGAATTAGTGAAAATGTCTGACCTTGATATCCTTTCACCTGGTGCAAAGAGTGAAGAATCATTACACACACTCCCCCACACACAGATATACATATGTAGCATGCTGTCAAAGCTATTTTTACTCTGTCAGCTGTGTTGAAGCAGACAGCATGGTAGTAATTTTATCATTTTACCTGCAAACGATAAAGCAGCTAAAATGGTAAGGCTACATTTTATAGAAAATGTTTAGAACATTAACAGGTCATCCATAGGTGGGGTTCCCTTCTAAAAAAAACAAAAATGGAGCATGTCATGTAAAAGAATCAGGCGGAAACCCACACAGACAAAACAGGACCCCAAGAAATAAGTTAAAAATTCTTAAAATTTGAAAGATTTCTTAAAATATGCAAAACAATCAAGTGGGACTGGTGTCAGAAAATACTTTTTAGTAAAAAAAATACTCTTGTTTTTGGTCGAAAAAGACTAACCTAACCAGCGACCCTAACAGGTAGGCTTTTTTTTTTTGGCGTTTAAAGCTTTGAACCTTTACCACCTGAGGTGTCTCTGTCAAAACCCACGATGCATCTCTGTTGACATACTGTACCTCCTTATGCGATCAATGTGAATTAGTTGATCTGCAGAGAAAACTGGTTTTGTGCTGGTAAGAAACACTTTAAAGTAGTTTTCAACCAAAATGCAACACATTACTAATGTAAAGAAATTTTATATTGGTGCAAAGTCGTTCTTTAATGAGACAGAACAAGTGGATTCACGTTGATCGAGTGAAGGGTTGAAGCTAACTGCAGTCAAATGTAAACACTGGTCTCACTTTTGTTCATATCCTCTAATAAAGTGTTTATCCTCCTTTGATACATTTAAGGCTCATTCTGAACACTGAAAAAAGTTTTAATAAATGTGAATACAACTCCATAAATCTTATAGATTTCCTGCTTCCAGCTAATGATATTTGCAAATTTTTGGCTCCAGCTAATAATATTCAGTCATCTTTTCTGCCACTATTTCTTACCCCATTGGCTGAATGGGGTAAGAAAAATGACTTATAAGAAATTCTTATTTTAAGGTAAAAAACAAAGAATCACTAATACACGTTTTTTAAACTATTTTAAGATATTGTTCTTATGAAAAACACATTTTCTTTTCTTGGATAATTGAAAATGATTCAATTTTTCTTGAAACAACTGTATTTTTATTTTCTTGGGATTCAGTTTTTGCAGTGCAGCTTTCCATGTTAACTGCATTCAGCTCCTTTGCATTGTGGGATATGGCAAGTAAACACCATAAAATCATAGTAATTTATTATGGGGCTCAGACAGGTTGGTCGGATGCTCAATCAATCATATGGTAACCATGACATTACTTAAACCTTGTAAAAACTGGAGAGCTTATTTCTGACATAATAAAGAAATAGCAAAACAAGAAAAATAAGAAAATATTGGATGAAACATTATGAAATATAGGGGTAAATAATGAAAATATAGATCTAAAAACTAAAGTTCATGGGTAGTTGGTGGATGCTGTTGTTGAGTCTTGTTAATAAGCAATCATTAATTAAAAGCAGACATAGGTACATATGCATAACATGGATATAAAAGCAAAAGGAGCCTTGGGATATTCATGAATACCAAACGGTGAAACAGAATGCAATGGAGAATTTGAGTGGAGCAATGATGCAGACGAGTAATTTCCCAAGTTGTGCTCTCTCCTGCACCATCAGCATTCTAATGCCCACACAGCTCCCACAAAAAAAATCTATCTTCAATATTTCAGATTGTACCTCGCTCCGTGCTCCAATTGCTCTGTCTTTGCCTGAAAACTCCCTCTCTTTCACTAAAACTTAAAGAAAACCGGAATTCTCATGGATGGCACCGGCTCTGCTCATTACATGTTAGTGGGAAAGCGATTTGTCTCCAGAGTCGAGCAATGCCACACTGGCTCAAGTTCTGAAAGCTAAATGTTTCTGCTTCACATATAAATATTTCAAGCTTGTTGAGGAATGTGCTGGGTGCTGGCAATATAGTTTCCTTCATGGTCGCACATTGTTATTGAACACTAAAAGTATGCAGGCTAAGAAGAAATGCCACAAATGGAAATCCACTGGTGGCCAAAATTGGTGCCATGACACATTTGTGGAATGATAAAAAAATATAATTTATAGTAGATAAAAGGCCAACAGAATACGAACATGCTGAATTTAATTTACTTCTTTGGTGACATTGCATATTGCAGTAAATTCACTAGATAAAGTTATTTTCACAATTGTATTAAAGTCATATTCCATTTCAGCAAGTTATTGGGACGTTTTATTCTTTTGTCAATGCTTGAGAGCAGAGACTTTGACAGTTCTGACAATGAACAGAGAAAAAGAAAGACATGCTTCTTAAAACACCAGCTCTCTTTTTTTCCTCAATGGAATCAGCTGAGTGACAACTACAAAATTGTTTAAAGTCACTTTGCTTTCTTTTGTTGCTGACAAACTTCAAAAGAACTTTCTGAGTTATTATCTGATTAACAAGTGAACGGTGCCACTAAAGTGTTAAAAACTGTTCTATGACACTTCAACCACCATAGAGAGCAAGACTACGAGTCAACTACGAGTGTCCAGTAAAGGTTAATTAATCACTTTGATGCTCAAATAATTCAACATTAGGGTAAAATCAACTTAATGTTAAAGCCCCTAAAATTCCTTGGTCCAAAAAAAATATATATATAAAAAGAAAAAAAATGAAATGAAAAAAAAAATAGATTAGGATAAGTAATGATGAAATTCTGATTCTCATTCATTCATCTCCAAAAATTTAGGGTCTTGGGCTGCTGGAGCTTATCCTGGCTGCTGTTGGGCGAACCCTGGAAAGCTTGACAGTTCATCACAAAATTATAAATAAAAATAAATAAGTAAATAAAAGAAAAGAAAAACAGGCAGATACTAATTGGTCTGAGTAACATTTGTTTTGAAGACAAAAATATGCGTTTATGATTTTTTCTTTTGTCTAATTATAATTTGTTATCTTTATAAATATAAAAAAGTAAAACTTTCTAGAATATTACATTCTTCTACTTCAGAAGTTGTTTATTTTGAAGAAAAATAATTAAAAAAAATACTGTATTATTGTAAGGATCTTTTTACAACAAAACAAAGTTTAGTGGTACATTTTTGTGTCTTGATTGTAATAAAGAGTGGAGGACCAACTAGTAGTTACCAAACATAAACAAGTTCCCTACAACACATGAGGAACTTATTTCTGCTTGTACTTGTTCTTTTCAGGGGTGTTTCACTTTTAAAGATGTTCTTTTTCTCTGTTAACAAGATGTTGAAAGCAACACTTGTTAAAACTCACTGGTCTCTGTGATTTTGAAGAATAGGAGCAGCATTTACAATCCAGATAAAATAATACTTTAGGATTCTGCTGCCACGAAGGAAAATTGTTGAGGGAGACGTTAGCAAAGATCTAGGTCGGCCTCGTTACGAATCAAAGCAAAAACAAACACAAAATAGAATGGAAAAATTGAGCGCTTGTTTACAGTTCAGCAGAGCCTTTCCGCATGCCAAATAAGGATCGGAATTCAAAGCGGAGGACTACAGTGGGTGTCTAAAGTGTTTAAAGTTGGACTTTGGGTTCCGCTTTTTCTCTTGTGATTCAGAGCACTCTTTGCCAGCTACTTGGGGGGTCAGCACAGAAGAGTTGGTGAATAAAATGCCAAGAGTCAAACGCAATCACAGAATAAATGGCACGTCTAAAAGGAAAATGAGCAAATACACATAACACTAAGCAAAACGTTATGTATGAAATTCAAATGGAAAACAAGGAGGAAACAAAAAAAGAGAAATCTAATCCCAGAAATTAATTGAAGCAACATTTCCAAATGAGTCACTCTGATTTGTTTGATTAGAAGCTTAAAGGGGAGTTAAATAAATTGTGCTATTAAATTCAGCAAGTTGTGTTGTTAATTCTAACTGACAAATTCAACAAAATAAAAAAAGCCAACAATCTAGCAAAGTTTTGTTAATAAATAACCAAAAATAAAACAAAAGAGCCCAAGATGAATCAAACCTCTACATGAGTTGCATTTGCTTGTGTTTTATCATTCAAATCTATATTTATAAAACAGCATTATTAAAAGACTCCACTGGAGGTAGGATAGCCGTCAGCTGAAATATTGATATATATATATTGTTTATTTCATGAACATTCTCAGAACTTGGTGGAATTGTATTTGATTCTCCGCGATAGCTTAATGTATGTTGTATGTTAGTTGTGATGAATCGTTTTCTTCAGTTCCTGGTTAGTTTTTACAGCAAGGGGAGTTTGAATAATTGAGAATGCACAATCCACATTACTGACGTACCACCCTCTGGCGAATGCAGAAAAAACCTACAAGAATGGGAGTTGGTAGAGGGCGTGCTACATGTGCACGTGTGATCACTGAGTTGCTCGTCCTAGAAAGTCGATTTCCAGAAGCAAAGACCTGATGTGATGAGAAATGATCGGTTTGTGGGTAGCTATTTTGGAGCCACTACAGTAGAAAAATATGTATTAAGTAGTATTAAAAACACGTTCCAAACATTAGACTTAAGTTTTTACTTAAATTGAAAAAAACACTAATTTTGCTAAGGCTTCTCTTAGATTCCTGGCTGAGATAAGGTACTAAACTCGCTTCAAAACAGAAACAAGCCGTCAAAAAAATCTTATACTTTTATGAAAATGTTTATTTTAAAGGTGCAGCAACATTGCAGAACAATTCAAAGTTTCTGAGAGGTAAGTTAGATCCATTTTTTATGATGTGATGCAACTGTTTTCTGCAAATCAGAACTACCAAATGACATGTTTTTTAGACTTAGATGGCCTCAATCAAAGTGACAGGATTGTGTAATACTGAAGCTTCTGATCTGACAGTCACTTCAGGCATCGAAATATATGATCTGAAAAAATAGAACATTTTCTTTTTGGAGTGTCCATTCCATCTGCTTTTCAAATTAAAATAATTTTTGGATAGAAAGGGAAAATTACATTAAAACACTAGTATACTTTCATATGAACTTCATGGGAGGTTCTCAATTTATGTTTGGAAAAAAATACCAATACATTTTCCTTCAATCATGTCATACTAGTGTTGGTGCTCTACCAAAGAAGTCGGTGCATGACGATTCCTACGTTCTGTAAATCTTAATTTCCTGTGGGGGTTGGGGGGAGGGGGGTTAAATATGATAACTACTGAAATAATAATTCTTACCTTTCAAACATTTGGGAAAGAAAACACCACAAGTAATTTGGAATCGCTTGTATGAACAAAGAGTTACAGCTGACTTGATTTGCAGCAGCTGTTCAAAAGCCCCAACAATTAAAAACAGCTGTACTAATCAACAAACTAATGACAAAAATGGAAATGATTTGAATATCCCAAAGCATAATGAAGAGAAAAAAAGGCAAAAACACACGAGGCAGAGCATTCCAGGCAGTGTTTCTATAGGGGTTGTTGGAATCAACCATAAGTCAAAACATGGCCTAAAGAGATGGCTTGACAGATTCATTCATTACAGACAAGGAGACGAGGCGGTTCAGCACATGTCTCATTTCAAACCATTATGTCAGTGGAGGCCTACAGAAATATAAAATAAACTGATTTTTTTAAATTAAGTTTTACAAGTTTGAAAAAAAATAAAGTTGAAGTTTTCTCTTGTACCTGTGTGCAGACATTCATCTAAAAAAGGTACAACATTTTGTCCTTTGTCTGCAGTCATGGTACAAAGCATTTAGCCATTCATCTTGTATATACTTTGTCATGTTCATTGTTGCAGGAGGCTGAAGCGTGTCCGAGGTGCCAATAGGTAAAATGCAGAACCTTTGTAGAATTAATAATAAGGGAGAAAAAAAAACAAAAAAAAAAAACTATAAGCCAGCACTAATTATTTCTCCCAGAGAGAAAAAGAAAGTAAAAAGGATTTGGTTTATGGGTTGAAACATTCTACATAGATGGTATAGATTTACACACAAGGGTTTATGGGTAGTCTAAACGATTTATGATTTCGCTCGCAGGTAACTTCGGTTTTATGTCTAGTTTAAAAGCCATGGCTGCCATTCTGTTCCTCTAAGTCATGTGGAGCTAGAGTCTCTATAGAAAGGCCAAAATGTAAATGTGCAAAAATTTAACTGGATATTTGGACAAAAGTGCATTTTTATCTCATTTCATTTATAAAAAGGAGCAACAATCTCAGACAGACCCTAAAGGGATTGATGGAAATTATTTTTTTTAGACAAACTGCAGCTGCTGAATAACATCAATTTAAATGAATATGATCCAGCAAACCGGATGTCTTTGTTTGATAAAGACAGAAAAGGGGATGAAGGAAGTGAGAGTGTTTACAAACTAAAATAAGTAAAAACAGAAAATGTGCACAGTCATGTGTCCTGCAGGCCTGATACAATGCTATTGAAATACAAACTTGAGTTGGATCCAGGTCAAATTGCTTTGCCAAGGGTTTATTTCTTTTTCTTATAAAAAAAATGAAGTGTACATTTTGCAGTGATATATAACCATATTTCTTGTCCTTTTGGATGAACTAAAAATGTATTTATAAGCACTTACCTAAAAAAGATGTTATTACTAAACACCAGCAAAGTGTGTAAATGCAATTTTTAGTTTAAAATTGCAGTGATTTTGTTTGAAGAGTGAAATAAATAAACCTTCATAAGAAAATTATTATTTATCTATAACTTTTAGTGTTTGGAAAATAGGGGTTTAGTAATCTCAAATTAAATAAAAGACAAAATATATAATATAATATTTTGAAGAATTTATATATGTATTTCATGGACATACGATATTTCCCAATAAAATAAATGCCTGCATGTTATTCATATTATCATTATATTTAGCCTATCATAAATTTTGAATTTTATGTTATTTTATTTCTGTATTTTATCACCAGTAGCTGTTTAAGATCAAAGGTTACATACTAAAGATTTGGAAATCATCAATAAAATTCATTTTTGTCTTATAGGGTATATGTGTATATATATATATATATATATACATATTTATTGTAATATAGAATAAATAAAAACATATAGAATATTTTATATTCCTGGTGAGTCTAAGGGATTTAAAGAGTGTACAATTTACACTTATTCTTGCACGGTCTGTATCATACTGAAAATACAACACAACTACTATTAAAAGATATCACTTTTTAGATAAACAATTACCTTCAAAAAATACCATCAAACTATTTTTTTAGTAAATGGTGTGAATGTGATTTTTATGGTGCACCATGTTACTACAAAGTCAATGAAAGTAAAAATTGGTATTGTTCCTGATCTTAACCTTCACAGACTCCCACACAGTTTCCTCATCTTGATATATAAGACTATAGTAGCTTCTGCACTCTGCAAAACATCAGACTTCCTAAATAGTGAATTCATAGGGCAGGAGGAGCAGATCTGCAATGGCACAGAATTCTGAGTTGAGTTGCATTAAACATAAATTATACCATATTTCTTTCCTGTCTCAATTTTTTATGATGTTCTGGCTGTAAGTGAGTAATGCATTATTTATCAGTGAACCACAACGAAATTTACAACATATAAAAAGACAAAAATTTGAATGTGAAAATATTTTTTGCTATATTAATTTAAAAAGAGAGCAAAACTTTCATTTATGTGTCCCATTAACAAAATAACAAAAAAAAAAAAGCATTATAGTATCCAAGAAGCTTTACATGCATGTTATGTGGAATAAAGCAGCATTCCCACAAAAATAAATTCGTGTCATAGAAAAAAAAAAATAGAACTAGGTACGTTAGGTGCTGTTTATGTGAAACTAAGCAACCACCATTCAAAACTACCAAACGCTGCAGTTCCTAAAATGACCACTAAAAGCTGGTGTAAAAAGAAGCAGTTTTCTCTCAATTCCTATGTTAGGAAGTTAGATTTGACACCAAAATAAACATATGTACATCTTAGGGTCAGAGACATTTTAATGCTTCATTTTATATTCATAAAAACTGTGGGTGGTGAGTTATTTTAAAAATCAACTGTTATCCTTCAAGTGTATTTGTATGTATAAGTGTGTATTTATAATAAAAATGTATCTCTTGAATGACAGTAAATGTTTTCACAGTATCTGATGAAGAGACAGGTCCAAACTCAAATGTGTAAGGTTCTGTAAACAGCTGAAAGTCTTAATGCTTAACAATATTGGCACCTAAAACAATATATTATAATGTTTTGCAGTATATTTCCACTTTTTAAATTGATTTAGCCGCCTGGATTTTTCACTTTTGACACCGGAGGTTGGTTGTTTTTGCTCTCGCATGTGTTTGTGTGACTGTAATTGTATGAAAAAAGTCCAATAAGACAAAAATTACTTTGTTTTTCATCCAATTTGTGTTGTTTACCTATTATTGCATTTTCCTTGTTGTAAGGATAACATGGCTCCCATATCCTAATAATTTACTGTATTTGACATTTTACAATTCAGTGTGTCTTCTGTCTTATTTTGAAATTTAATGTGCTTCACATTTATTTTTTCCAGAGCTAACAAATGTGTCTATAATTGTAATATAACAAAATACGTGAGGAATATTAACATCCAGAAGATAAGTAGGAAAAAGGCCTCACTGCTGGAAATACATGTGCAGCAGGAAAGCAGAAGGTCACCTGCTGCTAAAAGACTGGTGAGACATTAGGGGCACTGACTTATGGAGATGAACGTTTATTGTCTTGATGTATTCTTGTCTTGTTATCTCTTTTGGGAAGCTGGTGAGGGTACATGTAAATTATTCGGTGCTGCACTACCGAGGGACAGAGACGAGACACTTGCCTTGTAATTCTTCCACAGAAAAAACAATAACCAAAGAGTATTTCGGTCATTTGTTCACTTTAGTGGACACCAGGGGTCTCATGTGCAGAGACACAGATGATTAATATCTCTAATGACCGAAGAGTTTTTATTTTATTTTTCTAGAAACAAAATATGATTAGAATGTCAGGGTGAATATTCTTTCCATATTTATATGATGTAAATGTTGCCATAAATTACCCGTCAATCCTCACGGTGCTTCAACACTTTCTAAAAACAAAATGGAGGCGTGAACAAACAGCATGCTTAAAACCAGCACAATCCATTCTGGGTGACAGACAGCACAGCATTGTCTCATATGAGTACACATCAGCATGAAAGAGAAAACAACATTGCAAGTCTCTGGCGGTGTTGTCGCGAGGCTTGTTTGGTCTTACCTGCTCCCATTTGATAAATGCTGTCTGTCATCTGTGCTTGTTTGTTCTAATACTTGATGCGTCCTTTGCACAGAGGAGATGTTGGAGACGGAAAGTTCTCAATTGCACAACTGTGCTCCTCCCCTCAGGAAGGCCTTACGCCTTTTTCATGGTCTCGACGACTACAACACGTCTCTTGTTGACATAATTACTGTATCACAACTCCATGCAATACGTGTGCACTTGGAGTCTGCCCTCCCATCTTAACTTGAAGCTTAAACACACCGCCCATTCTGTCAAGGCAACCCTTGAGTCAATAGAACATCCTGTCAGAGGGAATACAGGCTGCCAGCGTGTTAGACAGCCCCAGCAGCACAGAGTTACTGGTTTCATTCTAGCATGATCGTGTGCCTTCAAAGGTCAGAGAAGACACAATCATCTAGTGCATATGCAATAAAAACTTAAATTGGAGTAAAATTAACAAATTGAGAGGACAAAGAAGCATTTGATGTTTACTCAAACTGTAGTTTTTTGTGCTAAAAAATAATTTATAATTTTAATATCACACGGTTTTAATTAGTGAGACAAGAAAAAAGAATCTCCAAAGGGTTCTGTGTTTGCTCTTCAGATGGTTTCAGTCATTTCCAGTTCAGTTAATTAGCCTAGTCTTTGATGAAAAGTGAAAAATATGACTAATGCAGCATTAATCGTCTACTTATTTGGCCTTTAGCCTTCAATTAAAGGCAAAAAGATTTTGGTATTAACATACCTTATTTTTTTATTTTTTTATTTGAAACAAATTCAAGAATTGGGTAGATTAAAAGTTTCGGATACATTTTTTTTTTTTTTTTTTT
>NC_050512.1:18603184-18615456 GCF_002922805.2 Oryzias melastigma
GAGCAATACAGTGCTGCCTGAGTTAACCTGAAAAGAAGCATCAGAGGCCAAGCTGGATTATAGGAGGATTGAGGACCATCTGGATAGCAACAACAGCAGGTAGGTGTGGCAGGGACTCCAGCATCTCACTAATTTCAGGACAAACCCCAGAGCTGTTGAGGGTGAGACCATGGCAGTGGAGCTAAACTTCTTTTTTTTTTCTACCTCAAGGTGGAGCTATCAGAGATACCCACACCACACCTGAAGGCTCAGAGCAGCATAACCCTCACAATCAACAATCTGGAACCCAGTCATGAATCCAACTACTTAATCATACTCTGTCTGGGTACTGAAAGACCATAGATCAGCTTGTTTGAATCTTTACCAAGATTTTTTTTACCAGTAGCTAGCCCTGTCTACTGTTCTACCATGTCTGAAATCCTCCACAATAGTCCCACTACCAAAAAAAATCTCCCATCTTGAGCCTGAATGACTACCAGCCAGATTTGCTTACACCAGTGGTAAGGAAGTGCAAGAAAAAAAGTGGTCTAGATCAGGGGTGTCCAAATCCAGGCCTCGAGGGTCGGTGTCCTACATGTTTTCCAACAAGCCTGCCATTAGAGCTCCTTATTGGCCAAACACACCTGATCCAGGTAATCAGCAGCAGATAAGACAGAGTTTCTGGAAAACCAGCAGGAGGTCGGCCCTTGAGGCCTGGGTTTGGACACCCCTGTTCAAGAGTAACATTACATCAATCCTGCCAGCAAGCTTTGACACTCACCAGTTTTCCTACAAAAGAAACAGATATAAAGAGGACACTATACCACAGCCCTCCATGCTTTCCCACCTAGAGAAGCTACGTCCTGATGTTCTCTGTAAATAATAGCTTGGCTTTCAACACAATTCTTGCCGCCAGACTGGTTGACAATCTTAAGGAGTTGGGGTTCTATACTCCATTCGCATGAGGATCATTATCTTTCTAACTGGTTGCAGTCAGAAGGTTAAAGTGGGCCAAAAAAACTCTAATGGCCCTTAGCCACCAGCCTCCCAAAGGCCGGTGTTCTTAGCCCTCTTGCTCTACACTCTTCACACCCACGACTGCATCTCAGTTCACCATAGTAACACCATAGTCAAGTTTGCAGACAACACTACAATGGTGTGGCTCATATGAGGAAGGGATGAGTCAAGATAGAGCAGCTATCAAGGTGGTGTAAGGAGAATGATGTGCTCCTCAACAACACAAAGACAAAGGAGCTTATTGCTGACTGCAGGAGGAAGAAAACAGACACCACTTTCTATTAGTGGAAATAGAAAGTGTAGAACGAGTGTCAGACTTCTGGTTTCTGGGGGTGAAAGGTAGAGGAGCACAAAAACCTCTGAGCTGCTGAGAAAGGCCTAGCAAAGACTCTACCTCATAGGGGCACTGAAGAAGAACAACATCAACAGAGACTACAAGTTTTATTTTAGTGCTCCACAGAATGCATATTCTACCAACTGGATTGACATATTCCACCACCTGCACAAAAGCTCAGAGGAGAGCCCTCCAGAGGGTCATAAACACTGGTATAGAAGATTGTTGGCTGCCCTTTGTCAACACTTTGTATTAAGAAAGTCCAAAGCATCATTAAAGATACATTTCACCTCAGACAAGATCTGTGTAAAACATGACCACCAGGGAGGCAATATAGGACAAATGGACATATTATCAAACACTCTCAATAAATGAAAACAGGGGTATACAAATGAAAAAGAGATGTATTTCTCTGGCATTAAGATAAAAAAAGTACCTTACCTCATTTTCACAGCAGTTTGTTTTGCAGAGCACAGAATTATTATTATTTTTTTTTTTATTTCAATCTGGAACATATTGAGGATTTACACTCTACCATTTGTAGACATCAAAAGAGCAACTCAGGGGTCAAGTAGTTTTTAGCATTAATTTACAAAATCTAAAAGAAGTATTTTTAGAGACAAAACCAGATCCATACCACTCCACAGGCCAGCAAACTCAGTCTTGCACATGTATGTAAAATTATAACATAATTGCACCCAAGAAAAAAACAGAGCCAAACAAGCTCTTAGGCACAATACTGATCGCCTGATACTAGTGGGGACATTTAGGTACCATTTTGTCTCACATGTCTGAAGTTGCATGTTTTAAAAAGAAACTAAAACTCTCTGTTGGAAGATTCAGATGGAAAAGACAGTTCAGCCAAATATTTGCACTCACCTGTCTGCGCAAATCCCTCGTCTTTTTAGTCATTTTGTCGATGGCTGAGTTCAGCGGGTCACCTTTCTCTTTTCTGCCGGTCTGTAAAAACAAAGCAAAACAACATCTCATTGTAGTTACCGTATAATCATTTTAATTCCTAATACATAATTAACAATTGTGGTCCCACTTTGTGCAGGAAACAATAAACACTTTCTAGAGTGTATCATCTTCTTGTTTCTTAATGTTTTAATTAGTTTTTTTCTTGGCTTTAATATTTGTAAAAATTACTTCCAAAAAGGTTTTGTGAGTTGCAGATTACCAAAATGGAAGTGTGTTTTGACACAGCACCAAGCTGACACCAGCCTGTTTCTTGCTGAGCAAAATCATAACCAAAAGTGTTTGCTATGTTCTCTTACAGCTACCCTATCTGGCAAGCATAAATTTAGTTGTCGCCAATTCCCCCTTTGTGCTGCACTTCCTGTCAACGCCAGTTCCCAATGATGGCTTTAGGAGGGTGCAGACTACCACATGCTTCACCTGATAACCACAGAGTCACAAGCTGCCTCTTTTCACTTGACAGTGGGGTGTTTTACTGTGCAAGAAGCAAAGCTTCTCACTGTTCCAGGTTTCCTTTCTCTCCACTTAACAAGCACAGCAACTATACCAGAAGGAGCTACTGAAGGAGCTAATACGACTGGTTCTTTTCATCCACAGAAACAAACAAACAAACAAACAAAAAAAAAAAAAAACGACTCCACTTTATTTTGAAGCTTCTTTCATCATTTACAACCCTTGCTGTGTCTCGTCAAAAAGTATTAAGAACAAGCCATTATGCTTCCATTTATGCAATCAGTTTGACCTAGAGGTTACAAAGATCTCAGTGTTCCAAGGAGAACCATTTCTGAACTAAAGTAACAATATTATAAATTCTCTTAAAGGACATGAGACAGAATCAGCAGACATATATTCAGGGAAACATTTTTATCCACAATGAAACTTTTTTTTTGTTTCCAGTCACATATTGGTTTCCAAGGTAGCCAGTTCATTGAAACATTTTCAGGTTTGAGACACTTGTAAATCGTTGGCACTGTTTTTTAGAGACTTGCTCCTGCAATTTTTTTAGGCATTCTTGTAATACTACATGAAAGTTGTTTGAAGGTTGTCACGAGCTGTTGCAGAGCAGAAAACTTTTCCCTGAAGCTGTATGGTTTGAAAAAGCAGGCGTCCAGATTTTCAAACTGGACATCACAGAGGACTGCTCTGCGACTTTTTTTTTTGGTATTATAAGACATTTTCATTACATAAAATCTACTTTGTTATTTAAAGGCTTATTTTATGCCCTATTTAATGGATTTTGTATAAAAAAGAGCAAACAAAAAGAACCAATGAAAAGTGTTACATTGAGGCACAAAGCTTTTGAGGAAGCTCCTTTAAGTAGACACATGGGATGCTGCTTTGTTGGGTAGCTTTCTCTTGAGTCCTTTCTGTCAGCTGCTGCCTTGACTTAAATGCCACCGCGCATCAACTCCAATACCTATAAATATCAGCTCGTGATGATCGCTGGCCTCTAATTTTGGCAATTCTTGACGAGCAAAATCTCTTCTTTTTTGTAATTATTTAGATAGTTCTGGTCTGTGTTTTGTTTAGCAAAAAATAAAATGGATTTTCTACAAAACTATACTATTCAAACAAAGAAGAAAAAGAAAATATTGCTGCAAGATCAAGATTTTAGGACAGAGTTTTCCCACTGTTTCTAAATGATGCAATCACAATTATTTTGTGTTGTTGCCTGGCAACCATTGAGCTATTGTACTTCTGGAAATATATACACCTAACTTAGTAGTCACTAACATCTGCTAATTTCCCTACCACTAAAAGACTAAAAAAGCTATTTAGTCTCCATAATGTTCAGCAATACAGCAGATGTGCTTGCTTATCTCTGTTTGAGGGCATATTGTTCTGGCCTTTTCTTAATTGAGTGAAACTGAAACCCTTTGTTCTAGGTGTCACTATAGTAGCAGATGAACATCAAATGCATGCTTCATGTTGAACTCACTAAAAGGTGAATAGTTCTTGATGCTGTACAACAGGTCATCCTACAATGTGATGGCAATTATTTGAAAGGTTTTTTTTTTCTCGGAAAAGGTGAGATTTGTTTGAAAGCTGCATGCTACTGGTTTAAACTGGTCTGTCTTTTCTTCTACCTTGCTCCCCAAAAGATTTTAGGGAGACGCCAGTTTTGTGGACAAACAACTGTAATCTTTCTGCACTTTACTTGTTTCTGGTTTCTTACAATCAATACTCAGCATGTGTTTTAAAGTGGATATGCGCTGTGGGGATTGTGCGTGTGTGCAAGGTCGCTGATGTGAAAGCACTTCTCATAGAAACGAGCCTACAGTCATAAAAACGGATGATTCCCTTTTCTCTCTAATGCATTGCTGGCTTGCCCTTGGCCAAGGCTCATATAGCATTTTAGTTCACAAGGATGTTAAACATTTCAGCAAGAATGAGTAATTTGTCTCCCAGCTCCAGCAATAGTTAGTCACTCCCTCTTATAATAGCAATCACACAATGCAGTCATTTCTTTTAGAGCAATGCGCCAAACTGAAAAGAAGGGGAGTGACACAAACAACTTGAAACCTGCATTTGGGATTTAGTAAGTGCAACTTCACCAAAGCCCTAACAGACATTTGTGTGGCCCGCATCAGGTTTCAATATATTTATAAGTGTAATTATGACGTGCCGTGACTAAAGCTTTTAGCCAGCAGTTGACTGACACAAGCTGGGGAAAGGAAATGGAGATAACAGCCAGTTACCTTCCATTATGTGCAACACATTCTAGCACTTAGAGGTTCCTGCACAGACAAGCTGCTCAATGCCAAAACAAAGGACAAAACAATATTATTCCCTTTTCTGGACCCAATGTGTCATTAAGACGCCTGTGGGATGCCCGGGATTAGTGAAGCTAACCAACTCCCCCCCAAAAAAATGGAAACAAAAAGATGGAGTTTAAAATAAACCTTTTTGTGGGAGCTAAAATATTCATACTGCTGATATGCAAAAGTTTTACTGACAAGCTAAATTTTCCGATTTCCAGAAATAAGACTGGATAATTAATTGAATAATTTTGTAGAACTGAAAATCCCAGCTGTTTTATTTCTCAAAACTCCTAAGCCGGGAATCACTCTCCTCACTTAATCTCCTTAACTCAGATTAAAGGGACAAAACCCTAAACCTGTTATTTTTAGCTCTAACGAAGCAGCAGTTTCAGTACGAGTGCGTATATTATATACAAGGAAAAAAGTGCTGCATAGAGTTTAAGTTGCAGGTTATTGGTAATTCGAGACATTGAATGATTCTGAGTGAGTATTGATCTAAACCCTATTGAGCATGTGTGGATGGAGATACAACATGCTGTCTGGAAAAGGCAGCTTTCAAACCCGAGTCACAGAATTCATTTAACCACAGTGATTGACTCAAAAGACTGAGAAAACATTTAGTAAAGGGGACCATCTGCTGGTGTTTTACTTTTACTTTCTAGAACCATTTTGTGTCATTCTTACAATTTGCTTTTGCACATTAAGGGTGTTCTGATGAATTGCTAATTGACAAAATGCATGCTTCATTTATCCTTTTTTTGCATATACCTTTTTATGATTGTGAGCAATTGAAAATGGAAGCATATTTTTTTATTCTAACCTGTCCTCTCCAACAAAGAGATAAGAGCGGATGGCTTCTTGTGTTGACACATTTCACCAGTTATGTAGCTATGGACCCAGAAGGTGTATATTTGTATAAACCCCTTCTGTATTTGAGGCTAAACTTTATTTCTACAACACATTTTTATATATTATTACATTTTCAAATTTTTAAAAATTGTTTTAGAGACTTTTTGTGAGTTTCCTTCCTTTCTTTGCTAACCAGTTTGTCCTAGTCAATTTCAACAATACAATGTTGCCACATCAAAATGTTTTGTTAATAAGGTATGACATGTTTTGCTCGTGACAGATTTTGCTCATGACAGATATTCTGCATAGGGAAGCCAAATAAAAACACTACGGATGAATCCCCCATTAGGGACTATATACACAAAGCGTCTCCAACGATGAGTCATGCGTTAGTCAATGTGTCGAGCTCACATTCAGTTCAACAGGGTCCCTACCGTAAGATTTGATTTGTATGTCCACATGTCTCATGGCATCATACTGAGTCATTTGTTCTATTTCTGTCAAGCGCATTCATCCTACAATCTATTTGACATCGCTATGTATGGACTCAGGTGCGTCATGTATGCCCGATCAACTGCACCCTCCAATTCAAAGCCATTTAAAAACTCGACAACACAGATGTCAGTTGATTCAATTGTCCCCCACGAAGCATCATTGATTGTTAAGTTGTCGACTGCCATATAATGGAATGTGCATGTTTGGATTTCTGGTAAACACAATTCCCTGTGGTGGCTTGCTGACAAACTTTCCAACGGTCGCTCATCCATTATTCCTCCCCCCCTGGTGTGCACTCATTCACTCTCTGTTGGGGGGAGAAAAACAGAAGAGGGTGCCTGACAATGAGTGTCTTGTGTGCAGGGGTAATGGACATGAAGGAAGTGGAGTTACTCTTGCCCACTCATGAGACGTCTGGTGGATGCTGCAGAAACGGCTGCTGGCTGTAAGCATGTTTATTCTCTGAGGCCCTCCTACAACAAACAACAATCTGCAGAAAAAACTGCAGTGCACACTGTTCCTCCATATGTTTGACCTTAAACCTGATAATAACGGGGAAAAAAATGCTGCACTACATAATGTGTCAAATAATATTCAGAAAGTAGAATCTAAATCCTTTTACATAATTTAAAGCACAGAACTGGGGAGAAAAGTCTGTCCATTACCCTTTGCTCATTTGCATCTTTTATCCCCAAGACTGCCAAAAACAAATGTTTTTGGCAGAAGAATAAATGGGAAAAAAACAAATCAATTGACAGCTATGAACAGAGAAGGCGACTGCATTCTTACATTAATTGATCCAAATAATTTGTTTTTGCCACCATGCCTGTGTTCCTCCTTTGAAACTAATCTAATAAAACTTCTAATGGCAAAAAATGATAAAGAATGTGGAACTAATGTTGTAATTTCTAGGCAATAACATGGCAAATCAAAACACTGGACCAATGAATCAAAAGGAAGACAACAGGCATCAGGTGGAGAAAAGGAATGAGGGTTTGTATCTTTTTGTCTCTCAAGATCAATGCGGTAAATGATATCAATTCAGGCTCCTTGTCAATTCAATTAGGCAGGAGTGAGAGGTACAATTACTGTCCAATGTGGTTACACTGTCTGTGGCAGGCTTAAGGGGAAGGCAAGCTGATAACAAGATGTTGAGAAAGTGTTTGTGTGTGTGTGAGTGCGGGACGATAATGGTGGTAACATGTTGGTTGGGTTACCAGCTGATAATGGGTACCCAGATCCTCATTAAGATAAATTGTGCTCCCTCTGCTGTGGTGCCACAGATGGGCCAATTTGACTTGTTCTCATTAAGTGCAACTTAAAGAGGTGCAGCGGTGGCTATAAGCCAGTGTGATTACAGGACACACAAAAAGAAAACACGCCATGATGCCCGGGCTGGGTGAAAATCCTTCAAGACGAGTGATTCAGATTAGGATTTCTGCCCTTCTATTTCCTATTCATCGACGAAGCAGCATCCTAATTTTATCTAAGTCACTCCAGACAATGAGGAATACAGTAGGGGCAGCATGTAGTGCTGTGGAAAAGAGCTCAGAAATGTTTACAGCACTGAGCATCTGCATGCTTTTTGGGCGTCTGCCTCAACGCGGGAGGCACACCTTGAAAATCACAGGTTCACACAGAGGATGCAATCTTCCACAATCACTGCCTGTCACAGGGCTAACATGTACAGACGTACATCCATTCACAGACGTATTCACAACAGAGGTAATTTAGCTACAATGGTTCACCTGCAGGGCTTTCAAAAGCAAGAGGAAAACTGGAGCACAGTTTCCTATTGGTGTTTATTTGCTCCACTCTTAAAGCAACATGCATCACAAAACTAAGACAAAACAGATTTAACAAAGATGATGTCAAATACCAATGGCATACTGTTGAATAGTGTTGGATATATTTGTCTCACTTCAATGAAGATGCGTTTTTTTTTTACCAATAAAAGACAATGATGCTTAATTGTCCCTATATTTTTACCTCGCAAGGAATGAAAATATCCAGGATATGTAAATGTGAAAACAATTTGAATTTAAAGGCACCAGAATTCTAAAATTTTGAAGATTTAATTACAGTCTAGCCTGAGTCACTTGGTTATTTGCAGCTTTTAAGAAACTCTATTGAAAAACCCTTTGAGAAAATAAGAGAAAAAAAAACAAAAAACTAAAAACCTCATATTTTTAACTTCAACAGCGTGAATCACAAAAAAGACTAGTTTAAACTGAAAGAAAGGGCAAACAATTGCCAAAAAATGCCAGGTTTTGGTACAAAATAGATAGTAAACTTGTTTGAATTTTTAAAATACTCAAAGCTCTCATCACTTGTTAATTCCAGGTTTTAATGGAGTCTAAGGACATTACAAACTACCAGAGGTATCACGTATTGCTCTTTAACCACCATAACATTACGGCACATGTGATGCTTTAGGTTCCATTATGTTTGCATCTGTATAATTTCCAGAATACATTGAAGAATCCTTAGGTACTGCAGATACAAATAGATCAGAAAACTTGAATCAGTATAACAAAAAAAGTGAAATATGTTAACCTTGAAAGAGCCTGTTTACTTGATGACAAATTGCCATTAACCAGTATTGATGTTTTGTATGCAAACTGATGATGACAATGCAATTATTAGAAAATTCTGGTTTACATTGTAGTGCTCAATCTGATTAATTTTAGAGAACCACATATGTATGTAATGGCATAACTTTCAAATTTTCTGTTATTTTAAGATTCTCCTTTTATTTTTCATAAATATCCCAGTGCTGTTGTCTTAACTTTGCTCATGTTATAGAACAAGCAACATGGTGATGCAGTGAGTTCTCCATTTAAAACACTGGTGGCTCGTTACTTTATCTCCTGCGTTTAATTTACATACATGGACATGTAAAATTATGTGACATCTTGGATACAGGTCGATAAATAGCAGGAAGAATTGGCTCTTCGGGGATAAATCTGCATGTTTTGATCTGATACTTCATTACTGGAAAACTGCAATAATCTGGTAAAGGACATATCATCAGGGTTTCATAACCTTCTGTTGTTATGTAACTTGAAATATCTGACATCTCAAGAAATCAGACACAGATCGGATATGTGGTGGGCATGCTCACTAATGGATATCTTTATCATGAATGTAAACACTGAGAAATGTGTAGCTCCCAGACCCCAATGTAGTACACATATTTTCTTGGGCCTAAAACAAAAACAAAACAGATCTGCTGTTAGAAAATAATAAAACACTCAAAGCTTTTTCCAAGACCAAAACTTCACTCCCGGGCTCCAGTGTGTTGCTTACGGTCTGCGAGGGTTTTGTGTCTTTTCTCCTCACACATAGATGCCCATAGTATCTATGGCAGGGCTGTGTGAGCCTGGCAGTCTGTTGTCAGTTAGAGTTAGTGCAGCTGAGGACTGCACTGCCTGAGGAGGAGACAGAGTGCCTTTAGGCACAACTCCTCTTATGTTTAATATCTGAAGCTGTTTACTTACTGCTCTTATTACACGAGCTCATGTTTAGACTGCAGACCTGTCGCTGGCTATCAGTATCTGTGGTCAAGTGGGCTACAGATGAGGGGGAGCATCTGGCTTATGAAGCATATCATAAGGAGGAGATTTGCAGCTTGCATGGGGTGGATTAATGTGAAATAAAGCATTAGCATCCCTTGAAAACATTATTTAGAAAATGTTTTCTTACAGAATAAACACACTACAGATAATAAGACAGATCTACCTTTATGAAAGTAGAGATGAAAACAAATGAAGGTCACTTCTCAAAGAACTATACTGAATTTTAATAAACTAACATGTTAACAAATCTACTTTTTTTCTCAAAATCATTTCAGTTGTTTGGAAAACAGTGAGTAGGTGAGAGACAGAAGCCCTGATAGATATAAAAAGACAAAGATCCAATACAACAAAATTGTCGACTTTTCATAAGCCCACATGAGCTCCTCGTGTTTGTAAGACATCTAAAAGTGAATAGTTTGTCACAACTGATCCAAGGTTTTACATTCTTTATCTAATTCAACATTTTCTTAAGATAAGCTAAAAATATATAATTAACATATAACATTTTTCTATATTTTTAATTTAGCGTAAAAGCTTGTAGCACATATAAACGTCAAAAAAGGTTCTAGGAAAGATATTCCCAAAATGAGTCTTAGAAGTGAAGGCATGTCAAAAAAATGAGCACAAGGAAATCTAAACTTGGAAAAGGCTTTTGACGTCAACGAAATACTCATGGCACAATTGAGGAATGTACGTACCCAATTAATTATTGATATAATAGTGTATAATGTTGGAGGGGAAAAAATAGCTAACCTAGTCAAAAAGACTAGTACATGGTTGTACAATGAGCCCTATCTTAAGGAAGAAAAAAAGGATGCAGAAGATCTGCTGGTGGTGATGTACAGATGGTTTCACAGCTGGAGCACTCCAGAGAAAGGAAAAAGAATGAACCAGAATCTGGAGAGTTAAATGTTAAATGTGAGGAGCTGTAAGCCAAGGATTTTAGCTGCATAGTTTCAGGCATATATCAGGGGGAGGTGAGGGAAAATGTCTGGTTATCAGACAGAGGGAGAGAAAGAGAGAGGGAGAATGGGGAATCAAAAAGTCTAGTCCTGCAGCAGCGGTATGAGGAGGTAGAGCAATGCTGCTTGCAGCCTCCCTGAACTGAATAGCAAGTAGTTTGTGAGGGAGGGACTGAAGGAAGGGCAGCAGCGGAGAGAAGTGAGGGATGGAGAGGCTGAGAATAGGTTACAGAGGGTGAGGAAATAAGAGAGCGGTGTGATATCTGTGAGAGCGGAGCTGTGGTGTGGAGAAGAAAAAAAAAAGTGAGTCAATGGGGTGAGAGGAAGGTTTGAGTATCATCAATGCACTTTTGTTTCACAGCAGAGCTGACAAAGTTGATATATCTCACACCCATACATTCCTGCACTTGCATATGCAGCTGCGCAGAGCCTCTTTGTGGTGATATAAATCCATTTCATAGAAAACTGAAAGCTTCTGTTCTGGTCAAACGCTACAGAAAGACTGCAACGACTTCAGCAGGGTTACTGCGGGTCAATCCAATTCAAGGATGGTTCTTTATTCCTGAAAACATTATCCATTCTTTCCCTCTTGTCTTCATTGCATCATTTCACTGACATGTAATAAATAGGAGGGCAGAAAACAGACGTGGAGACTGACGGAACAGTTCAAGCACTCAAGTTATTTCTATTAAAATGGATATCAATGGCAGAAACCTTAAGCACATACATTACATTTCCATGGTATGCTATCCATTTATAACATAACAAAATACTGCCCTGCCTCTCCTCTGAAAGCAGATGTTGCCACTGGCAACTAAAATTGACTTCAGCACAGTAGAACTCATCGTCTATGACTAGATGAAAGCAAACATTGAAGTTAGCATGGGGTTCAGTAAAATTAGCTTTTCTTTTTAAACTCAAATAGTATTTTTTTTTTTAGAGAAAAAATAGAAATTGACTTAAAAAAAAGAGCAATACATATTCCCCTTTCTTATCTGTTTTTCACAGCGATGTAGTTTAAACTGACTGATGATAAATTGTTTTTCTAATTCAATCCATTTAGAACTTTGAAATCTTTTCATGGTTGTTTGATAGTTGTGATAATGGGTACATAGAGGAAGCAGAAGACAAGAGTGCTGAAGAATGAGATGTAGACAGACTGTGATAATGCTCACCATGTGAAATATGCTAATTCAATTCTTTAGAATGATGACTTTATAGCTGTCACTTTTGTAAAAAAAACAAGCAGACAAACAAAAAAACTGCATTGTTTTAGTCACTTTTAAAACAACAGCTATTACTAAGTGTTAATAGCTGA
>NC_050512.1:18615527-18617845 GCF_002922805.2 Oryzias melastigma
TTAATAGCAGTACAGTACATAAGACCAAACCAATAAACTCATAACTGCCACTTTAAGTTGACTCTCTATAATTGATAAATTACTCTTATATTGAAATAGCTATAGCTAAATCCAGAGCCTGACTTACTGTTAAATCTTTTTGAGACTGTCTGGAAGAAAATGCATTTATCAATCAATGATCAAATTAGAGACCAGAATTGAACTTTTACCATCAGTGTAAAGGTGGTCAATCACTATATTCATCTCTACATTTTAGTGAACTCTGGACATGATGGGTCATGCAGCTCTTCTGAGTGAGTTACTGTTCTGTAACTTTTATTAGCCAGAGATTTGAGTTGGTACAATGAACAAAAATGTAAAAGAAAGCAAATGAACAATCTTTAAGTCCAACAACAAAATAAAACCAATGGGAGATCAAATGAAAGAAAAGTTGCTAATGGCAGCCGCTGTGTGCCAAACGTCTGCTGTGGCTGAGCCCACTCTGGCAGTCGCAGTCTCTCAGATAGATAGATATATAGAGATAAACTGTATAGAGCTACAGGGTGTTCCACTGCTCTAATGATCCGGGGAGCAAAAACTTCAAAGACTGGTGAAGCTGGCTGGACTGGTGATATGATTATCTCCCCCCACTGTCCTTTCATGTGAGCTTTGTCAGTTCAGCCAGAAAACAGCACAAGCTGCTAACGGGAGATGCTGCTATTAGTTGCAAGGAATAGGGAATCGTAAAGCCAGCAGGTTTTTTGGAGGTGATGGAAGTGAGGTATGCGTGGATGGATCACGGAATAAGACTTCTGGTCACGGTTGGTTTTTAGGAATTAATGGCCTTTCCTAGCACATATATTTACCCCAAAGACGACTCAAACAAAATGGTCACAGCTGTTCCAGACCAACCAGTATTTTCAGGAAATGACATGCAGACACCATCCTGAAAAAATATATATTAGCTGTCATCTATCAATCCGTCTTGGAAGCTGCAGAGATTCAGACACTCCGGGAAACATATGAAGCTCTCAACAGCTGATTTATTGAACTGTCAAACAACGACTAAATGAGCACTGATCTGATCGTTGACTGATGAATTGATCCAGCTGTGAAAACAAGGACACGCTGAACCAGCCTTTATATTTGCCACCTAGCAGTCTTTAAATGATTTAAGTTTGAGAACTCTCACCTTTAAGAGTCAAAGTCAGTAAATGTAACCTTTTACATAAAAACCTTACTCAGGTCACTTTTGGTGCAGACTTCAGAGTTATTTTTCTTTAAATCTCAATGATACATAGACGCATCAAACATGACATACAGACTTTTTGCTTGAATACACCATATTGAGAACATTTCCACTGTATGCCTACATTCCATTTTTATGATTTTAAAAACTTAATAAAAAACTAAAGGAAGCAAGGCATGGAAGGTTTTTATAAAACACTTTTATGAGAATTTTAATAAAGTGTTTGTAAAACCTTGGCCCTTGGAATACGTGCTGTGCCTAACAATGAGTCTGGGTCATTCTGGGAACAGCATAACAGGGACTACTGGGCATTTGGGTTAAGTGTGCCCCTGAGCTGGTCAACTTCATTTCCAATGCAGCGATGGGGTCAGGTCCCTGCTGTGGGTTATGATCTTAATTATGCATGGCCCATCTGGTCCAGGTGGGCAGCTGCAAGAGGCTGGAGCTGATAGAGTGACATGATGAATCATGTCAATAGCAGGTCGACGTGAACAAAGTGATTCCAACAGTGGCCGATGCTATCCGACTCCAGCAGGAATCCCGCAGCCTCATGGAAGCCACTAATAACTTGTCCACATACTCGTGAAATAACAGATATTAGAGGAGTGCTAAATGAATAATTAATAAATGAATAGATGGATAAATGAGAGTCTACGCCATCTTTATTAGTCCAGCGTGACCAAACATTGTGTGGCCTGCATATTAAGATGATTACTCTGAAAATTTATGAGGACACCATCAACAGTGCAGGACTTCAGCTTGCTGTTCTTCCACCGCTTTGCAAACAAATTAAGATTTAGTCGCAGGTCGAGATTTGTAGACTTGACTTGACCAGTAAAGAGATATTAAATCATTCAAAACACTCGAAGCGCTTTGATGCCGAGCACAATACATTCATTTACACAGGCGGGCACAAAGACGGCAGAGAACAGGAGTGAGTTTGAAAATTCTTCCTCATCAAAGGATTTAGCCCCCTCATTGTCTGCTGGCAGGGACTGCGCTCTGCATTAGAATCAAGGGCACCGGCTTGAAACCAGTTGTCCTGTGATTATTCAGCGGTTGATTTTCCCTCCATTTTTTTCTAAAGACT
>NC_050512.1:18617956-18619998 GCF_002922805.2 Oryzias melastigma
TGCCAAGTCATAATTTTGCCATTTTGCCACAACTAAATATCGAAATTTGCTCACTTCACTTGATATAAAACCTAATTACAGGATTTGTTTTTGCAGGATTTGATAAAATACAGGTTAAAACATTTTTTGGGGGGTTAACTTAGTTTCTAATTGTAACACCTGACTTTCATGTGTTTTACTGGATATTTTTTTTGTTTGTACTGACCACTGGTAATGATAACTCTGCATTCATTTAAGTACTTAAATCTAAAGAATATTTTATTTTTGGAGTTACACCTAATAAAATATCACCAACCTGCATTTTCACTCTCCATGACTTCAAAGCTAAAGTGGAAAAGTCATCAATTCAGTTTATCAATTGATCCTTGGTGGACATGGATCGCCACATAGAGTCATCAAGGTTTCTAGCAAGAACTTTAAACATTAATGACTGTCTCTAGACACAGACATGTGCAATAACATAATTAATATGCAACATAACATTTTCAGTACTTGAAATGCAGGAGACCAGAACAGAATAATAATAAAAGACAAGTTCCGCCTGCAAGATATTGGAGGATCCATTCATCTACGGCATGCCAGGGTTTGATGCTACAAAGCATTACCATCTGTGTCAATAATTAAAGTCACCGCTTATAGAGTGAACGTGTTTTTCTGTCGTTGCTGTTTGAGTTTAGGGAAAATCCTTTAGGCATGGTGGTGACACCCTGATTGACATTTTTGTTTTTTTAATTAAAGTTCCCATATAAAATGAATCTCTGTCCCATATTTAAACAAATACAGACTGTCAACAACTATTACAGCAGCGTCTGAAACTCAAGATGACAACTGTAGCACATGGTAGTGTAGTAGAGGATTCTCCTGCAGTTGCATCAAGCTTTTAATCCAGAAAACAGATTTTAAAGTGTTCTCTCATGCATAAATGAAGACAAAATCCCCCCAAATATGCTAGGTATTAGGAATTATGTTTTACATTGCTTTCAATAAAGGTATTTCCTTGAAACTGGAGACAAGTACATTTTGTAAAGTGCTAAAGATCAACTTTTGCAATTTCCCACCTGGGTGCTCCAAGCACCCTTTTCTTTATCTATAGTCTACATTTGAAAAGAAACCGAATCATCATTTAGAATTTATGACTTTAAAGCCCCATTTTTCTGCCTCCTATGCTTTAACATATGAGCCATTCTGGATACTGTCAAAACAAGTGCAAAAACCAGAATGACCTGGAATTTAGCAACACTTTTTAGCATTCAGTAAATACATTTTTTTATACAAATTGATACATATAGTTTCTACTTTTCATGCAGCACAAATGTTTTATTAATGAGCAGAATGGAGTGCTAAAATACAACCAAGCGACTTATTACACTGATTCAACACTCCACCATGTAGCATGCACATAAACACACCAATAAAACCGTACACACAGCACCACAAAGACAAGCACCCTCATACATTTGAGTGCTTGATTACAGTGTTTTGCTGCAAAGCTGCTGTCAGTATAATTTTATCAAGTGCTTAAAAGGTTAACCCAACTTAACCCGATTTGACCCTGGTTGCTTCATGCGTTAGCTACAAAGCACAACGTCGCATTCAGAGCAAAAGCTAACAGCATCTTAACAAATTTCACCGGTCCAATTGCGATTTTGATGAAAACAGCATTGCGAAAGACAGGTGTTTGTTATTGTGTGACACGCTTCTTCGCTGTGATCGGTGTAACACATTTGGATCACGCTGAGACAATTCATATGACATTTTTGATCTGTTTGAGCAGCTTTTGCTTGGGAAAACACCACACCTGGGGCAACGGATTCTGTTTACAGAATATTTGCTAGTTTGACAATCTGTGAGGAATAAATGCCAGCTGGTAGAAAAAAGGATTTTCCACTAGGCCTCCCAAGAAAGATGGCTGAGAACACTTATCAAAGCCATTTGTGAAGGGAAGAGGGAGCTGTCAGAAGCTTCGCTTTGCTTTTTGTGGGGATGTAGTTGCGCTACCAATGAGTGTGCATTTTGCATGCAACATTATGAGTTCACAAATT
>NC_050512.1:18620262-18622029 GCF_002922805.2 Oryzias melastigma
AAGCATATTCTTCTGAAGGAGTTAACATACAGGAAACTGGGGAAAAAAGAGTGATAAATCATATATAAAGGATATTAATTTTATGAAGCAAGAGTATTTTTTAAATCTTATAAGAAGTTAGAATCTTACAGTTCACTGCGTAATCTCCAAGTAATCAGAGATGAAAAAAGAGGTTAATTAATATGGTCTCTTAATCTGCTTAAAATAAATTAGTATAAAACAAACACACATTGAATTGTTTTATGGCCATTTTCTATTTCTGCTCTCAGTTTATGGCACATAAATATAAGTGAACTTACAGTTGTACTGTCTATGTCTTTATGTATAATTATTACAACTATTTAGGACATTTTTAGGTTTTTATGAAGTCTTATAATTCTGTGTTTTATACATATATATATAATAATAACACGTTTAATATCTGATCTGGTCTGGCTAACCATCCCACCTCTGCCCTATTGTAGCTGGGATAGGCTCCATCAACTCCGTGACCCTCAAAAGGATCATAGCAGGTTTGGAAAATAGATGTAGAGAAGACATGGGATTGTTTTACATTTTCATTTTTGGAATCCTCTATAAAATGTCACAATTTACATTTCTAACACAATACAGAGTCCTTAGCTTGATAATATACTGCAAAATGCGTGCTTTGCATTGATCTACCTGGGCTGCATGTATATGTTTGGCTTGGTGGAGGTAATGGGGTAGGTGTGGGAGCAGGGTGGTGATTTTGGTGCAAGGTTGCAGTACGGTGTGATGGACTTGTGCTTGGGTAGGGACTATTTTTTGGAAACTCCAACCACCCCCGGCAGTGTTGGTAATGAATTTTAGTGTCATCTTGTTTCTCATATATCATGCAAGCAATTACCATCAAGGTCAGTCATCAGTAAAGGGGAAGTAGAGCTCCAGTGTACATCATCACCTGTGGAGCTGACAATGGATGAGCAGCAGGGGAGAATTTGGCATCAGTCTTATTATCCACATTTACGTTTGAACATATTTCTTAGCATCCATTTTGAAAACCACGATGGTTACAACACATTAGCTATATCATTAACTAGTAAATGTGTTTACTTCTATATATTTGGTGCTCTTTTTCAAAGAAAGAAAGAAAAAAATTAGGAACCTTTTGAAGAATCAAACTAAAACGAAAAAGTTAAGAAAAAAGAAACATGGTGGTTATAAATTGTATTTTCACTGCAAGCTATAAATAGTTTTAATGAAAACAAAACAGCTTTGAGCGTCTGATTCTCCAAACGGTGCCAATATAAACATTAGTCTCAACAAAGATTGAAAATAAACCAAGACAGAAATTAGACTGAGCACTCGAGTCAATAAGTCCTGCTATGAAATCCATCAAACAACAGTTCAGATGGTGCTCGGACCATTTCAGACCCAATTTATGAATGCACCCCGAGGTAAACAATCAGATGACTGCCGAAACTATCAATTATTGACCCACGTTTGTTTTAACTTTGTAAACTCTGTCTGGTTCTTATCTGCAAAGGAACTACTGTGAATTGCTGGCAGTAGAAAAAAAATAAAATAACAGTTTGTCCTCTACGATGGTATGCGCTCTCCCCTGATGCCTCCCTCTGATTGCTGGTGTTTCTGTCCTTGCAGATAAAATAATGGTGTCACCTGTGGCTGTGAGCATCGTCAGCATTGGCTTTGGTGAAGTGTGACCACACTTTTTAGGATTTGATTTGCTCTGCAACTGCCACTAAAGCCTGAAGTCTGCGTGTGAGAGCCGCGGGGACGACGGGA
>NC_050512.1:18622343-18629317 GCF_002922805.2 Oryzias melastigma
ATATTGAATTATTTTAATCCTTTAATAGCAGCTTATGCAGAAAAGTGAAGAGAGTTGAATTTATAATCACTAACTGGCTTAAAACTTACCCAAAAATCTGCTAAACAGCATATTTTATCTGATTACCCATCATTCAACCCTAAAGCATTCTCCTTTGTACATGACCCATTAAACAAGTTCTAAGACTTGTTTAATAAATAATTTTGCAGAGCTAATTTTGTCACCACCCTCTGTTGGACAATTACAACCTCAACATTTATTCCCTAAATTCAGTCTATCTTAAATAAATTGCCATATTATTGAAAGTCAAAGCAAAAGATGTTTGGTTTGATGTTAACTTCTACAATCTTTTTCAGTTACTCTTTAATTTAACACCTGTAAAGGAAGTTTACAAAGGTGTTCTTTCCGGAAGTTGCAGCACCAAAAAAAAAAAAAAAAAAGACATTTTATTTTAAGAATAAATCTCAGAGTGTTTCAGACGTTTGCGTCAGAGGCGTTCTCTGTTTACTGCATTCTGCTCCGCTTCATCCCAACATGAGAGACGGTTTGTGAATGCATGAAGGATGCATGCGCGGTGGCTTGCTTGGTATTGGATGAGGCAATAAGCCAGATTCATCAGGCCCATAAAAAGTAAGGGGTATGGGGCTCCAGAGAACTGCATTTTGAAAATTGGTATTGTGGTTCTCAGTGGGATTTTTTGTGTCATCTGACAGCTGAACGATTTTCCTCTGACTGACAGGGAAACGACACAGGATTTGTTTCATGCAGAGAAAAAAAAATACAAGCAGGACACAAAACACAAATGGGTAGAGAAAGACAGGAGAAAAAAACAAAACAAGAGGAACTTGAATTAAATATTGTGTTAAAAAATGTACATCCCATTAAATGTAAGAAAATACAACAACTTCGCCCAAACATCATTTGAGTTTAAAAAGTTTGGATCGTGTGGAACAAAAACCATTCAACAATGACATGGCAAAGGAGTTGTATGCCTCATTCCCAACAAAAACACTTAAAGTCATCAGTTGGAAGCAGAAATTATACAACTTATCCTAAACAAGAAGTGTTCAAAATTGCAGAAAAAAAAATGTATTAAAGCCTAAAACTGGAAAAAAGCACAACTGTTAGGGTCACCAGTTTGTTTTATTTTTCTTCTGAGGAATATGGCGGAGAATTCTGGTGGAGGACATCTGGTTCTGGGTTTTAATGTCTGCAGCGAGGTCCTCTTGCTTTGCTTTGACAACAGCTAGTAGCTAATCACAACTATACTAACTTTCTATAAACACACAAGCGCACAGAGGCAGTACAATGACTTTACTCCAAAGGACAAGCCAGCTCAAGTTAATACTTTTTTTCAAAAAGTATTCAAAATGTAACCAGATGATAGATAATGCTGCTACAAATCCTTTTGAAACGTTTCACCAAATAATTGAATGTCTCAATAATGAATAATGTCAGAATATTTCAGTTTCTGAGCTTTTTCTTCAAACCAGACATCAACAAAACCAGTTTACACCTCAAAACTGTTGAGTGTTTTTTAACTAAATACTTCATATGACACTAGTAATTAAAATTATAAATTCAGAAGTGAGAACATGAGTAAAACGTAAGATGTGCAAATATAAATTGATGCTGTGTTTTATTCGTTATGAACTCATGCAAGCTTGTATTTTTGTCTCTTTTTAGGCTTTTCTTGACAAATTCACTAAAATCCAATTTTACTTAGCAAACCATATTTTTTGAGAGTTTTCTCCTCACATTGTTGGAAATAGAATGGCATCATTTGACTTGGAAGCTGTGTTAGAAACAAATTGTGAGTAGAGTTTAAATGGGGGTGCAAGACATAAAATAAGTTATCCGCTGTTGTCTTGTAACAGTGTTTAAGGTGCTTTGCTTCTTAACCCTTTCACTGTCCAGTTGGCCAAACAGTTGTGTGCACATCATGAAAACACATTTTTGAAAATACTGACAGTGTATTTTACCTACTAAAGGCCAAAAACAATCGTTTTGCATCCAGCATAATCTTGCAGGAGACAAATTACTGTTTCTTAAAGTAAAATTGAACAGAAAATGCACCTGCAATTAAGGCAACCAAAAATGTATGAGTCTTAGGTTATTTTATACAAAATTAGGTGAAATACAATCCTCGTTGCTTTCAAATCAACAATCCCTTACACATGATTTGATTTTAGATACGCTGTATGAAATAATCACAATGTACTTTAGGAGAGTCTACACTGAAGATGTTTAGCCTTCTAAAAGGTATAAACAATGTATAATTCAAACCCCAAATAAAAAATCCTGACCTTTTATTATTTCTTACTCAGCTTACTTTAATTTGTAGTGCTTCCTTTTAAAGCTCACTTTGTATTTACACACCATTACGCTGTGGCTGAGGGTGAACTAGGGTCAAGGTTATTAACTGCTAAAGCTTCCTGGAAGTCTTCAGAGAAACACTGGTTTCTAAAATTGAAGGCATGCGCTTGATTTTAGAGATCAGAATAAACAGAACATAAAAGAAGCCAAATCTTGAGTGAACACAAACATGTTAAAAAGAAGCTGTTTTATTTAGACAAAAGTACTAAAAATGTATTTAATTTGGTATCCAAATGTCTGCACGCTGTCCCCAATTAGATCCAAACTTTTAAAGAATACTCTTCAATTTCTGACATTGAAAACCAACAAGTTAAACCTCTAAAACTTTGGCTAAACTATTAAACTTTTTACAGTCCATCATTACTCTGAAAATATATGACATAATTTACAGAACATCTAAGAGGTATGCTGTGGAACTGAATATGTTTGGTGTACAATGAGTGGCCATTAGGTGTATGTGGGCTATTTATTGTTAGTGTTGTTTTAGCCGGAGTGTTTCATGGGTGCACAGATTCACTTACAGGCTGACCTTAACTTTTTAGAAGAGTCAAAGCTCTTAGTCTGAAACGGATGGTTTTCTGCATGCTCCCGTCTCCTGTTGGCTGCGTCGAGTCATTACAGTGCACCATGTCATTAGCTGATGGCACAGTCATCCATTACAGCTAAGAGGGAATACAGCACAGCTGAGACTGAAGTGATTTCAGTTTCAAGATCATCTGAAGGACATTATTTTATATACATGTAGAAGCTGAAATACATTAAGAAAGGAAAGCAGGAAACAACTTTTTAAAAATTCATCCAGGATGGGAATACTAAGTCAGTGTTGTTAGCAGTTCCTGAAAACTGTAAAACTTTTTTTAGTTTCTTTACTATTTATACATCCAAAATGTGAAAATAAAGTGAAGTTCTGGTGTTTATCTTGTTTGACCCTTTGGAAGGAGGGATGGCCTTTAGGTCCACTATTATGATGTTGATGTGGCCTAATACAAATTAAAGAATTGGCTGAATGTTTCAAAGTGATCTTGGAAGATGTATCAATTTCACAATTCTTGCTGTCACATCATTTAAAACACTTTGTCTGAATTCCCTTCCTAACTACGAAAAAACAATATAGTGTAAGATTGTCTAGTGGATTTTAAAAACAGTTTGGACACCATGCTCACTACTTTTTTTTAAATGGATAATATAACATCAACAATTTACTGAAGTAACTAAATTGAAGTGCAATTTTTTTTTCACAAAGAATGTTTATATACAATGCATTATGGTCTATATTTGCCAATCTAGTGAACATTGATGCACACTGGTTTTTCGAAGAGACTTCTGGGAAAATTTCTAGGGTACTCACTTTTGGAATTGTAGATTTGGACAGCTCTACAAAATGACAAATTCCCTATGTAATGCATTATGTAGAGAGTAGTGAAAGAATCGGACACAACCTCTGTCACCATTTGCTAGAGCAGCTGTGCAACATGTAGCCTGTGCAGCAGAAATTATTTAGGATAGTAGTACAGTTGCTGTTCATTCTAACACACACGTTCAGCACTGAGTGCACTCAGATGACCGTGCCACCAGGAATGTTTATTTATTTTTTATTGTCCTATACAATGTTCCTGTTTGCATAATACCCCTTGCACATAACTGGACAGACCCTGTTCCCCTGGGAGACAAAAGACAAAAAAAGCACCTCTCCTCTGTATTTTGCAGCTTCTGAGCCTGAGGAGTAGTGAAAGAGGAGCACAGGAAGGGAAGTGCAAAGTAACACAATCCGTCAGAAAAAAAAAAAAAAAAAAAAAACTCTTCCCTATAGATGCTATAGCTGGTTGATGGAACAAAGGATGTAAATATTATAATAACATAATGCAGGATAACTACACAGGTGAGTGCAGAATTGCAAGTAATGTAAACAGCAAAAGAGAGTGTTGTTGTCTGTAAATTGCTCCACTCACTTGACATTATGTGAACTCTTTTTAATGAAAGCTTGACAAACTCAAATGCAGAAAAGCAAATTTACCAATGTAAGCAGTGAAGAGTGTGCATAGGCCCATATGTCTTGTGTGATAAACATTTTCTTTCAGCTTCATTCATTCTAGAATCTGACAGTTTTAATCTTTTGGATGCAGCAGCACCTTAACCAGCATCAAAATGGCTTAACCATCAAAGATACACTCTTTGTACTTCATCTTCAAAAAGTTGTAGTTTGAACTGGACAGGCTGATGGAATACAGTACCTATGTAGGGCTTTTTTTCCCCCTTCATGGTTTACGTAGCAAGTAAAAGGAGTTAGATTCTCTAAATGTCAAGATCTGTTTCTTTTTTTTCACTTTATTATTTTTTTTTTGCTTTTGTGAACTTTTCCAAACGCCTCTCCAACTCTGTGATGTCTCCCCAAAATCATCAAGGAAAAGAAGACAGGAAATGATTTTTTTTACCCCTTCCAATGTGCCCAAAGGACACAACAACAAAGACAAAGTAAGAAACAGGGCCTTATTTACCTGAAAAACAAAAAAAACACATTTCTAATCCTGCTTTTGACCAATCCCATCAAGCGTTTCCAGTGATGAGTCAGATTTTCCCATATTTCTTAAAGCTGTTAACCTATGTTTCAAAGAGCCGAAAGTCATGCTGTGTAAAATAAATAGGTGCTAAGAGAGTAATAAGGAGATCCCAGTGACAGATGTTGAAGCCAAGGTTAAGTTGCTAAAATCCACTATGGGGTCATAACATGCTAAAGCATTGCTAGTAAATGCCATTTTCTTTTACATAATTGCAATTAGATAAAAGATCTCCAGCATATGCCCAAAATAGCCTTTAGTACCAGGGAAAAGGATTTGTGCTGTTTTTTTGAATGTAGAATTGTCTTGGAAATTATTTTTTTTTTTTTTTTAATTCTTCCCTCTCTTCAGCTCAAACCTGGCAAGTTTACTCTGTATCTTAGTATTGAAATTGCTTGTTTTTTTTTTTTTTGTTTTGTTTTGTTAAAGGGGTACAACAGTTACTTAGAAACTTAAAATACTAAGTGACAATTACATTTCAGGTCAGATTAGAGATTAAATTATATTTTTTAGACTGTAGATGTCTGAAAACAGGCTCCACGATAGCTAAAAGGCAAAAGCAATTTTATGTAAAAGGAAAATATCCTTAAAATTGCTTTATTATTTCAATTTTGTCACAAAAGTGCTAACAGTAGAGTATAAAGACAGATAACTTTTCAGAATAAAATTAGAAAAAAGAGAGGAGCACTTATGGGTATCATTTGCTTTTACCACTCTGCTGTTATGAATCCATGTGAGCCCCTATTAGTATGACCAAAGGAAAATAACATTGTTCCTTTTCTGCTGATGCATGGAACGGTGAGGTGACATTATCTCCTTTGGTAAATGTCAAGGTTTTGTTCGGCTCTTGCTTGAACTTGAAAATGGCTTGATTAACCTTAAAAAATACAAAAGGAATCTACTCTTCTCTGCTCTTTTATTCCTTTCTGTCTTTTACACTTTACCTTGATTAGTACAGTTATTCATCAGGGTATAATTTAAATACAATCTGGATTTGTTTCTAGTTTCAATGTCATTCTAGAAAATACATCAAAATTCACTTTTGCTTAGCTTAAAAATAATTTGATCTTTCAAAAAAAATAAATAAGTAAATAAATAAAAACACTCAAAGGTGATTTTTTTCTTAGCTTTATAGCTAAACTCAATATAGCTTAGGTATTATTCCAGTAAAGATTTTCTTCAACCCTAACTCGACCTGACTTTTGAAGCATGTCATTGAGAAAAAAAAGTTTACTGAAAGAAAAAAAATAAGATCGATGGAGTGCATACAAGAAAATCAATGGTCAACTATGAATTCAGTTCAAGAAAATATTATTGAGAGTAAAAGAAAAATTATACAGCCTGAAATGATCACAAAGAAGTGCAAAAAAGATTTTAAAGAAACCTTCAGAGAGGCTTTTTTGCCATATCTTTATGCTAATATTACGTGGCAAGCAATTACATTAGTATTCAAACTGAATAGGCTAGTTGTAATTGAAAATGACATAGGATGCCTGGCTACAGGACAGTTATATTAAATGAGGAATGTCATACTCAAGTCTTGACTCATTATACTCGAGCTTCCAATGTTGACAAGGCTGAACAATGAATACCAATAGCTTCAGATCGATGCCAGCATATTTATAATTGTAGTTCAAAAGACAAACGTGATGATGAGGGTTTTTGAATCGTACCACTAGGCAAAATCAGATGTTCCTAAAATATGTTGAACCAAGATTTTTCTTTTTTTTTTTATTTCTCCTGTCACGTTAAAAGCTAGTACTTTAAAAATCTACGTCAATGAAAATAGTGTTTTTTTTGGTTCCTGTAGCATTTTTCTAACGATGAAGGATATATTTAAAGAAAATAAAAATTAAAACTGAGTATGTCTTTAGTCAAATTGAGGTTAAACAAAAGCAGATCAGAAAATGCAGCTGAAAGTACTTGCAGTTGTTACGGACAAATTACAATCAGCAGGTCATAAGTTCCCTATTTTGCTCCATTCTGATGCATTCACTTTTTGACAAATAGATCCATGTATTTTGTTCTTTTTTTTTTTCACAA
>NC_050512.1:18629762-18648482 GCF_002922805.2 Oryzias melastigma
GATGAGGATGCGAGAGAGAGGATAGGAGGGAGGAGGGGAGCGGCGTGAACAAGTGAGCGAGCGAGCGATCAAGGGAAAGAGAGCAAGAGGGAGAGAGAAGGAGAGAGAGCGAGCTCTCTGAATTGTGAGTGGCTTACGACACTCAGTGAACAGAAGGTGCTTCTGCATGCGCTGTCAGTGGACTGGTCTGCTGCAAGGGATTGCGCGCTCCTTTGCTTCCCACATTTACTGCCCTGCCTGTCTACCAGCTCCAGCCTTCAGCAGCCCTCCCAGCTGGCTAAAAAAAAAAAAACAAGGCAGTGAAGAAAACCTGCGAGCCACAGGAGATGCAAATCCCCTCTGAACCGGTATGAGCCACGGAGAAGACGAGGAATGATATTCAACAAGAAAACATCTTTTGCCCTTTTTGAATATTTCTTTCCTGCGTCCATCACTGAAAGCACGACTGACGGCTGGAATGGATACAAACCCTACAAGTCAGAGATTTCATCAGGAGATGGACAGAAATGCATGTAAACAGATCGGCTTCAAACTTATGCTGTGAGGAGCAAGACCGATAATAAGAAAGCTTTTCCGTGATCTTTTTTTTTCCCTCTCTCTTTCCGGCTGTCTCGTCTTCCCTGTGATCATTGCAGCAGAGGACTGCGGAGGAGCTAAGGAGACAGAGCCCATGCACGCATACAGGGGAACTTGCACTTCCTACCATCTCGCTGAAAGCTACTTGGATTCCTTCTCTATCTGGCTCTTTCACTTTAAGAAAACTAAGACATTGTAAGCTTGCCAAGGATCTGGTGTCCACTGAAAAGGGAAAAAAGGCGGTGGGGGGGGGTTGTACCACAGTGGGCTTCTTTTCAGATTTAAACATAATTAGTGTTGGGGTACAAAGCAATGAGCTTAATGGAGATCTTTTGGACAGGGGTGAGTAGGAATCTTATTGAGTAGGACCAACAATTTTATTTTCCGTCCTTCTCCTCCCACTGTCTGGTACCGTAAGCAAAGAGACGTGCTCTTTATTCTTTGAATTTTCAGTATCTCCTCTGAAGGACTGACAGACAGAAATATATCCCTATGTGCAAAAAAATAGAAGGGACAATTAATACTTCGAGCTTAATCTATTAAATATGATGTAATATATATGTTCCGATAGAGCAAAACAATATCCAGAGTGGTTCAATGGACATTTTCTCCCCGACATTCCTGGATATTTATGCTAATGGATTTCCTCCTAATTGGACTGTACTTAAAGTGGCCACTGAAGAAGCCCCCTGGGTTAATATTGTTCTCTTTGGGATTTTTTTTAAGAGCCATTCCCTTGGTGGAGGGAGTTTGTCCAAGGCTGTGCCGTTGCGACAGCAAGCTGCTGTACTGCGAGGGGCTCAACCTCACGGAAATTCCCCGCAATCTAAGCAGCGCCATGGGCTTATCGATGAGAGAAAACAACTTGACTGAATTGCGAGAAGGCCAACTAGCTGGTCTGTCACAGTTAACCTGGCTCTATCTGGATCACAACAACATTGACATTGTAGAGGAGGGTGCATTTGACAGGCTACGACGGGTAAAGGAATTAGACCTGAGCAGTAACCGGATTGAGAGTCTGCCAAATGGTACATTTAGACCTCTTCCGAACCTGCGCATCTTGGACCTTTCCTACAACAGACTGCAGGCTCTTGAGCCAGACCTGTTCCATGGCCTTAGAAAGCTCACAAATTTGCATTTGCGCTACAATGGTCTTAAATTTGTGCCAGTACGGATTTTTCAGGACTGCAGGAGCATGCAGTTTCTGGATTTGGGATACAACCAACTGCAGAGCCTTGCACGGAATTCCTTTGCTGGCCTCTTCAAGTTGACTGAATTGCATCTTGAGCACAATGAACTGGTCAAAGTCAACCTAGCCCATTTCCCTCGCCTCATCTCTCTACGTACTCTGTACATGCACAACAATCGTGCCACCATTGTTGTCAACACCCTAGAGTGGATATGGCATTTTTTGGAGAAGATTGACCTGTCAGCCAATGAAATTGAGTACATTGAGTCACACGTTTTTGAGAGCACCCCCAACCTCAAGGTGTT
Source organism: Oryzias melastigma (assembly GCF_002922805.2). Taxonomy (NCBI): domain Eukaryota; kingdom Metazoa; phylum Chordata; class Actinopteri; order Beloniformes; family Adrianichthyidae; genus Oryzias; species Oryzias melastigma. The sequence continues at coordinate 18,631,833 of NC_050512.1, forward strand.
GATGCTTGACTCCAATAGACTGACCTCTGTGGACCAGCGCGTCCTGGATTCATGGTCTTCACTGGACAGCATTACCCTGGCAGGGAATGACTGGGAATGCAGTCGTAATGTGTGTGCCTTGGCTTCTTGGCTGAGTGCCTTCCGAGGCCAGCGTGACAGTTCCCTGTTGTGTTCAAGCCCTGACACTGCACAGGGCGAGGATGTGTTGGATGCCGTCTATGCTTTTCAGCTATGTGAGGATTCCCCAGTAGAGGTAACCACAGCAGGCCTGTATGCCTCAACAAGGGATCAGGCCCAGGGTGGCTCTGTGTTTCTGGGCCAATTCACCCCAAACCCTTACGACGGTGAGGGTAGTGAGGTGGTCACAAGTTCATTCACTGTCACAGTGGGCCTTGATGACCCAGAGAGCACCATGCAGATCCATAAGGTGGTGACTGGCACCATGGCACTTATTTTCTCCTTTCTCATCATTGTGCTCATGTTGTATGTGGCATGGAAGTGCTTTCCAGCTGGAATAAGGCAACTGAGGCAGTGCTTTAGCAATCAGCGGCGTAAGCAGAAGCAAAAGCAAAGCATGCAGCAGATGGCTGCAATTTCTACACCGGAATACTATGTTGACTACAAACCTAACCACATTGAAGGAGCACTGGTGATCATCAATGAATACGGGTCTTGTACTTGCCAACAACAACCTTCTCGGGAATGCGAGGTGTGACATTGCTTTTTGAGTTGCCCTGTGATTATGTGGATATACAATAAACCCCTTTTGGATACTCTATAGAGGGGATATTAAGGGACAAAATGGGACAACAGGATCTTCTGGACATTTTTTTTTTCTATTTCACTGTGATGTGGCAGGAATGTGCTTTATTTAGCTGACTATTTGTGGTGGATATACAGCTTCTGCTTTCTCCTGCTCTTCTAAAATCACAGGGCATAATGGGCACCTGACTGTCATGTTACTGATACTCTGAGAAAATACACAGAACATGAGGACATTTCCTTGGATGGATATTTGAGCTTTAACGTGTCTTTCTACTTGAGAACATTTAAATATTGTTGAAACAAACTGTGGACACGCAAGAAGATTAAGAAAAAAATATTTGTATTATGATACATTCAATATTTCACAAGCATTTAAAATATTAAAAACATGTTTAAGTTGAATTGAAAAATGTAAAAATGACAGTCTGTAAAATATGTTAAAAGAAGATGTGCAAGTGTGGAGAACAAATGGGAAAAAAAAGATAACCTATTTCTTTTGTAAACTACAAAAAAAAGTTTAAATAAACTGCTATTCACAGTTAACTAATTTTATAAGTGTAAAGCCTGTCACAGAGGGTGAATGGCAGTTGATGCAGTCTTGCAGAGCTTGCGGACTGGAGAGCAATGACTCTGCAGTGTTTATAAAATGAGAAAATATATGAAGGAATAAGTAAAAAATAAAAAGCTACGACAAAAAAAAATGACAAAAATTGAAAAAAAATCAAAGAGACAGAGGGATATCAGCATCTCATCTTCAATGTAAAACTTACGGTCTGAATTCTAGATCAGTTTTAGTCACGTATGTGGGTTTATCATTCATTGTGTTGGCTCGCCATCAGTGTAGTTTCTTTCTCATGGCCTTGTTGTTAACTGATTCGAAAGGATCAACTTTTTACTCTTTTTTTTTTTTTAAATAAAAAAAACGGCACATCATCCTCTACTAGCTCACTAATTGTGAAGCATTCAGAAAAAGGAGTGTCAAAGATCTGAAGCTTTGTCTTTCATTGCCTCTTATCACACTTTGGCTGTCACAGAAAAGTGTTGCCTCATTTAACTGAATCAAGCACACAAAGCCAACGACTACGTAGACCATGCACACATAGGTAAAACTATAAATCGAGTAGTATCAGAACCACAGAAAAGATTATTCACCAGCTTCAAGCAAGATTTGCACATGCACTATTCGCCACTGTGTTTTCCTGTGATGTGAAATGTTTGTTAAATACGAGGCCATTAAGAGGTGTGTGTGTATATAATATATATATCTATTATTCTTCCTCTGTTGTTCATTGTGCAAATTAGTGCACTGACAGATGCTGTGTTTCCTGAGTCCTTTGACGTAAACAGTATGCTCTGGGAGAGGAGGGGTGGGGCATCGGTAATGACTGCAGAAAAAGGGAACAGACTGCTCTCTAGTGTGCATATTCTCATACTGTGGCTGCATTTTACATCTTCTGCAACATGTTCTGCAAACTCCTACAACCGTGGAAATTTTCTGAGTTTTTTTTTCAAAATCTTCTGAAAACAAGGACTTTTTTTTTTTTTTTTTTTTTTTTTTTGCAGTGTTTTGTGTTCTTTTGCGATAAATTAAGATAATGTTTACAACTTGTAAGTCAGCCGGAATAAAAATGTTTTAAGCACTCACTGCAAATCATTATAAATGCGGTCCCATAATGTTTTTTTTTCAAATATCTACAAAGAAAAAAAATGCAGGTCCTGTATTTTTTAACAATATGCAACAAGTGGCATGAATATGAACATGGTGGGAATGGTTTGAAGTATTTCACATTAAACTGGCTCGTTTGATATGATAGAAGTCCTGCTCAACCAAAAACACTGCAGAGGACTTAAGGGCACTTAAGTGAAAAGCAAAACATTAATTGGCAGCATAGGAGTGTTTTTCTCAGTAATAGTGTGGTACACTCCCTTGGCTCTAAGACTGAATATTTTTAAAAGTTACAGCCAGAAATGAGATGTTTATAGAGATTTATTACAAAAGCGATCAGATTTAAAGTACATTTTGGATCACTAAAGGGTCGATGAATAATTGTGGTGAAACTAGAATCTACTCCATATCTTCTCCACTCACAACTCATACAATTTGTCAAGGTAAAAATTCAATTAAAACACATATCATACTGATAATAGCAAATAATACCAATTTTGTTGTTCAGTTTCAATGGAAAAAAAAATAACTTTTTGCTATATATATCAAGTTATTTTTGATTTTATTTGGGTTTTGACAGAAGCCTGATACTTATCCCCAGCTAACTACTGCATTGATCATCAACATCAAACCAATACGTAAGATGGGGGTGAAAGATGAAAGTCTAAAACAGGTTAATTAACTCCTTGGAGAGCTTGCACTGTCAGCACACAGTTGAGAAGTGACTCATCTTTACTCTTTATGTGTATGGAAGCATGCTTTAGGCGGCTAAAGTGGCCTCAAGTTGTCATGTATGATTTATGATCCATTTCTTATTTATGGTAGCAAAGGTGTCCTCCTCAACATGGCTGTTAATCATAACATGTCATGTCATGCGAATGCAAATGATTGCTGTAGCCATCATGATGGGGGCCAAGATTTATTTCAACCTCTATGTCTTCACATTCTGTCCCGGATTCCACCCGATGAGTCCCTCTCTGCCCCTTCAGCAAGAAGCTGCAGAGCAAATTTGAGGTTGTGAAGCTTCATTTGTATAAATATTAGATGATGCTTGGCACAGAAGCCAGCACAGCCCTAACTATTGATTTCATTTCAGGCTTTTCTTAAACAAGCGAACCGGGTGAAAGGTGATGGAGAAGGACTCTGAATATTTTAAAAGCCTGGAGTCTTGAGGGCTGATATAAAGCACTTTACACTCCTCACTATCCCTACTCACCTTTAACTTCAATCTCCCTCTTCTTGTGCCTGGATGTGTGTGTTTGTAGCACACAGTGAATGAAGAGAAAAACATCAATTCATCTACCTGACAACAGATCAAATCTCTGTTTGACCCAAGCCTGGTGTGATGATTCCCTGAAAGGGATATGAGCTCTCAGACAGTATCCATTATAAATGTCTTGATTGATGATGCTCTGTGAAAATCAATACGGATGATGGGTAACCAAAATGACCAAAGCAATAATAAATGTATTCATCCCTCTTTCACATTCTCCACTTTCAGACTGAAGTTTTGAAGATGAAATGTTTTATGTATATAAAAACCCATCAGCGATTTGGAAATGGTAAGACCTTTACATACAGATTAGGTCACTTTCTCAAAAAAAAAAAAAAAAAAATGAATGACATTGGCCCTCTACTTACTGGTAGTCATGCAGAAAAGGATAATAGGACACATTTAGAGCATTCTGCCAACCACAGAATATTATTTAGAGTGCATTTAACATGCTAAGGGTCTAAAACTATTTTATGTAGCAAAGGTGTGACCAACTAAAGCATTTTGAGGAGGAGTCTGAGGCAAGTTGTTGCTCAAATCGAGCTAAAACATTTTACACTAGTTTCAAAATTAAATAAATTAATTATGATTGATTTTAGAAAATACAATTTGGATTGAGGCGCGGTTGGTATATTTTAATATAACATAAAAATGACCAAGAGCCATTACAGTGGACAACACACATGTGATGACAGCAAAAAATGATCAAGTCATCAATACAGTCCAATGTGTAGAAACACTTTGAATTAGCAAAAACATCTGAACATGGTCTAAAAATGTTTAGTTGGTATTATTTTGATGTGAAAGAACAAAAGTGGGCGGAACTTTCATAATCTAAAATGTGAATGGATTTGCCATTCATTCTTGATTATTTATCCATTTGTACACATTTTTAATTTACAATTGATTATCTTGCAAGAAAAGTACCAGGTATTTATCTCTGAGTCACACTGGTTGAAGTTTGGCTAAAGATCTCCTGGACTGATTTTATGTCAGTGAGTTGTATCGGATAATTCAAAATGAATCAATATCGATTTTGAATCATATCGGCAACCAAAAATTAGGAACCAAGCTGTTGCTAAGATGAATTGTTACGGCCCTAATTTTGAGAGTTCACGAGAAGGTGTTGCGTATTATCTGAGCCAAATAGGACCAAGAGACTAAAAACGTGGATACAACAGACCATCGGGAGCCACACGCATGTTTAAATCTAATTTAAAAGAAAAAGTAAGAGTAATAAATGTTAAAATTAGGATGCAGTGTGGGTTCTCTGCCCAGACAGTAAAGGTAGGAGCTAAAGAGTAATGCACACCACTAATACAGAAAACCTGTAGAATCAATACCTGTAAGTCCCAGCTATATTCCCAGTCGCTAAAATGCAAGCCAGCTTCCACCATCAATAACTAGCATCAGAATTAGCATTTTAAGAGCTTTAAGCGTTTGTGATAAAACAGCAAAACTAAATTTACTGTTTCACAAATACCATCGCAAACAATAGCCTGGAACAAAAGAGGGAAAGCTTTTGAAGTCCTTGGACAGAGGGGTTCGTATGTCACTGACAAAATGTCACTCTGCAGATCTTTAGGAAACAGCTTGCATTTCAACAGCAAGAGGGTCCTTAGAGAGGCAAGCAGATCCTTAAAAAATAAATTAACCTAGCTTCTTGTGAGAGGTATTGATCCGCCAACATTCTGCTGTCTCATTGGGACTGGGACGGTGCTGCATAATAAACACTTAACACCCCCTTAAAATGGGTTGGAGAGCTAAATCATGGGTGGCGGCATCCACTGCAGTGGGCTGTAAGAAGCTTGTGATGACTAATGACAATGTGTGGGTGGCTTTCCACTGCTTCTTTTATAACAGGTGGCTTTATGACGATCAATATTCTAATTATCGTCAACATTATCTTTTCAAATCCAAATCCTTGGATGTGCCATTTTCAACGCTCTCATTTCACATTCCCTCTTATGTTTTCCTTTTAAATCCTGATGCTCATGCATGTCGCAGGACTAAAGATAAATCCTGATAGCCAGCGTGTTTGTTTAACCCACATTTATAGGCAGGAGATTAATTAAAAGAGGACATCTACGGGGAATTTTTGATCTTGATCTTTTGAAGTGAGAATGGCTTACATCTGTGCCCAATTCCTTGCAAATAAACACAGAACAGGAACTTCACTAAAAATAAAAAAAATAAAAAATGAGAAAGGTCTACCTGGGCACTATAATTATCTCCATTACTCAGGCTATCTCCCCAGCAGTATACAGGTCTCTCTGCCCACTTCTTCATTTACATGCCCGGCACAGACGCAATGTTGAATTAATAACAGAGAGTCAGGAGTCATTACTTTTACATAAATATGGAACTGTGGGAAGAGCAGAAGTGCCTGAAAGTGTAACTCGTTAAAAAAGGAAGCCTGGCAGCTGGATGCTCCGAAATGGGAAGTCATCATAAAAATAATTATCTGACTTTTGTTGGAAATTGGCAATCTACAAATACAGTGAAGTGAAGAGAAAACTGAGGCGTTTTTCACAGACAGCTTCCATGCTATGTTTGGATAATCCTATGCTGATGTGTTATCTTGCTTTTAACATTAACAACGGGGGTTAGTCGGTGAGATAATGCGTGGGCCAACAACAGCTGGGCTGTCATCTGGGGCTCCATGTAACCTCCATAAGTGCAGATCTGGGTCAGTGCCTAATATTCAGAGTATTACCGGGGATGAACTACAAAGCTTCAGTTGGGGTGGGACACAGGATTTTCTATTCATTTATCATTGTTATTCATACTTTTATAGAAACACACTGGCGAGGCCGATGAGATACAAAACAAATCTGAGGCGACACAAGCTAAAAAGCCCTTGCACATCAAATGCATGCATCCATGCGTCTCCGTAATGCAATTCCATTTTTCACATGTCACACTGCATAAGGGGATATTGAATTACCACCTGGAGGTCTGTCTAGCATACACTCCAAAATCTATAGAATGAAGGTACAAGCTGGCACTGCTTGATGTTTTGCTCACCTTCGTGCGTCACTTTAGGTATAAGACTCTCCCTTTGCTGATACGACTGACATCTCGGCATCTCTGAGCCAAAAAAAGCCTTCTGTCGTTAGAGCCGAAAGTTCATTTCAGATATGGTTACACAGAGACCCTGTTGTTGCCTATGTGTATGTCAGTAAAACGGCTGGCTTTGATATATTTTTTCAAACATTCACGTCAAAATCTTCATAAGGACTTTGACACAAAAACTTAAAAGGCAACTGTATATCTTAAAGTTTGTGCTTGTTAGGGTTACATTTTATTTAAAGGTAAACCCTTTTTCTGTAGAATTTTATAGATTTCTAGTTATATTTTTTACAGGAGATAGTAGTCCAAACCTTTAGATAACTAAAGCAAAACCACATTTAAATGGCAATATATATTTATATATATATGTATCAAAGGTAAGAAAATATGTTATCCCACAAAGCTGCCATCAGTGTGCGAGTGTGCGTGAGGATGCATAATTGAGACTGTGACTGCTAAGAGCTTTGGGCCTTCTATGAAGTTAGAAAAATGCTGTATAAATATGTGATATTTACCATTTCATAGTTTAAAAAAAATAGAAAATAATATGTATCACTTGAATGTGAATTAGCACTAATTTTATAATTTCTTTTCCTAAAAGTATGCGAACATTTTGATTTTTATATTACTTTTTTCTCTTTAAATATATACTAAAAATGCAAAAAATGCGAATTTTGCACTTTTAGCATATATTTGAAGAGAAAAAAAATAAAATCAAGGCTGCACGTTGGCCCCCGATTCAAGTCCCGGCTGGGGGACCTGAAACAGAATCCCCAATGGGGTATCTCTTTGTGTGGGTTTTGAATGTTCTCCCCATGCGTGTGTGGGTTTTCTCTGGGGACTCCGGCTTCCTCCCACCATCCAAAAACATGGTGTTAATGAGGGTGTGAATGGGTGTGTGATTAACACCCTGTGACGGACTGGCGACCTATCCGGGGTGTATCCTGCCTCCGCCCACGAGTGGCCGGGTTAGGCTCCGCCACCCCCGTGGCCCCGAAAGGGACAAAAATGGGTTTACAAAATGAATGGATGAACATAAAAAATTCTAATTTCATAACTTGGAAATATATGTTTTTTTTCTTTCAAAGAAATACTAAAAGTGCTAAAATCCCATTAAAAGGTTAAACGTCTATAGTCTATACAGAGACACACAGCTATCACCTCTCAGACCAAAACAAAACTCCTGATCTTGCCTGAAGGCCTTGAACAGCTTGTGGTTGTGCTCTTTATCTATAGAGATTGAGGCAAGTGTTTGCTGTAATCCCATCTCTTTGTTGTGGGATGCTTTAAGAGCTAAAAAGCTTGGTTGAAGTGACTCTTGAAGGTTACCTTCTGTTGACCACAAGTGAGGGCACAGCAGAGACTGACGTGCACGGACATTTGCGTGAGCTTCGCCGTCTCAGCATAAAACCAATAAGCTTGGATTACAACAACATAGAAGAAGTGTGGCTTTGCTTTCTGGTTTAAGAAACACTTTCCTGGAAAAAAAACACTGTAGGTTTTCTAATCTTAATGACTTTTTTTTTATATATACAGCATTTAGCAAGAATAATAAACCTTGGATTTTCAATTTGATAATTCAGTGCAGCTAAAAACATGCCACATTTTATGAGGCAAAAATTATGTTAAATGATTTCTAGCATTCGTGGCAGTCTGAAGTTTGAACTGCATATATGTAACAGTAGTAAGAGCAGATTTTTAATTATAGCACTTTAACAAAACAAATCAAACCAAACCTACCCATTTATGAGTATAAGTGTGTGTGGGGTATCCAATCTTAAACTGCCCCTCTTCTTAGTAATTGTCAATATTTGCAAAGAAAGCTATCATAAATCAGCTTCAGTGCTGTACAGAATGATTGGTAGATCATAGTTAGATCACTTAAATTAAAGCTTCAGATACGGCTTCAGAGACATGTCTCCCTCGACCAGGAGGGTTTCTTTTTGAGCGGAAAGTTAACACAGGTAAAAGGAAGTAAAAATAGGCGCCATTTATCATTTCCGATTTATCTGATCAGTGTCAGAATGAATAAATGCTTTTCTACCCACTCTCCTTGCTCCCTCTCTCTTCCCTATCTGTGAGGGCAGATTGGCATCTCTCCAATAGCCAATGAGATTGGCTGCATAAATGGAATAGCCCTGTTCGCCAAGTGTCAGCAAAGAAAAACGGAATCGGCTCAACGTTTACAAAACCGTTCTGTTAAAATACAACCCTGGTCCAACAGGTATTTAAGAATTAGTATGGGTTAACATTGATGTGGTGACGATCTGTGTGAGAAAGCTAATCATAAACACAACGACTTACCTGTTGTGTTGAATCCAAGATGAGCAGATCCAAGAAGAGTGCAAGAAGAAATAGAGAAAAAAAGAAAAAAGAAAGTTTGTTAAGTTCAATATATATATTTTTCTAATGAACATAACAGAGATTGCAGAAAAACATAATAATCATTTGAGTGTCAAAGACCATCTTGTCTACAGAATCATCAGTACATGTCTTTAAACTCCTAAAATACCCCAAAACAATAAATTTGACAAAGTAGGACCATGCTGCCAAAAAGCCGTGGAGCAAATGTTGACATTGACATTCCAGATTGTCAAGCATGACGGTGAAATCTGCAAGTTTATACCAGCTTGTAACTGCTGTAGTTCTGTCCACAAACAGTCATTCACACATTGATTTTCTACTCTCTTCTTCTTCCCACGTATATTACAGAGCTAAATTCACAATTAATTAGACAGATGATAAATAATTCAACTTTTGAAAGTGGAAGACAATGAACATATCAATAATCTTGAATAACACAAATAAAGCTCAGCCTTCAGACTTCAAGTTGTTACCGAAACTTGTGCCTTACCCCTTTCATTAAATATTCCCCTCAATTTCCAAGAGAATGATAAAAGAATAATAAAAGCATTTAAACTTTGCAATGCAGAATAAATTGCAGCCTTTGCATGCACACACACCCACACATGCATGCTCACAGTGGGACATCATGTTTGTTCCATTCGCTATTTGTAGGAAATTAATTCTGTTTGTCGAGCAAACAGTGAACCACTGTCTTTACACTGATGTGTCTAATTCAAACAACCGGATACCAATAACAGTCGACTTCTGTAACATTAACTCAGCGGGCATCATAATCAAAATGGTTGCTCTAAGCCCATGCAGCACAGCTTAGTGACAGTGTGCTGGGAACAAAAAAAAAGGAACATTAAAATGTGCTGGAGCGTGCAATCCTCCAAAAATGTATTTTGCTGCACTCTGCATGCTCCAAGGACATGCAACAGTAAAGTCAGGAGCACACACTGGCAGAATACTGAGTAAGTGAGGCTCCTGGGCTGGGATTTCGGAGTCTAGCTCATCCCCCCACTGTCAAAAGATAAAATGCCTGATCACTGTTGATACGCAGAACCTGAGGGCTTGTTGAAAACACTGGGCATGGGAGCTTAAAGTGGGATTCGTGCACTACACCACGTATGAGACAAAAATACAATAAAAATAGTTCTTCGGGTCTTCAAACACTGTAAATGGTAGCACTTTTCACACAAACCTTTCAATTTTAGAATACAATAATCGCCAAAACCACATGCCAAAAAAATAATAATAATAATATAAAAAAGTCTGCAAAAAATAAGTCGTTACAGAAGGTATAAAACAATTGTTGACATTCTTAAAGGAGGAACATTAGTTCATCTGGGTTGCTGCTGCATAGCCACAAACCCTGGAAGCATATTTATGCGGTTGCTGGGCAACTACAAAGTCAGCTGCTGTCCACTTATGTGCAATTTTTTAATGTTCTTTTAATTGACATGAAAAAAAAAAGTCACAAAGTCATACAAGATTATATAATTCCTTTTTTCTATTTATTTATTTATTTATTTTGCACTCCATTTACATTAGTGGCTCTGTTGCATAACACAAAAGCAGATGTTCTTGTGTGATTAGGAAGGACACAAAGAGCTCTAGTGACGCAAGCCAGTACTTTTTTGGTTTACTTATCTTGCAGGACTCCTCAACTGACGACTTTTGAAGGGAAAAAAAAAAAAAAAAACACTTTGATGGGAAAATGAACACAAATGCTCTTGGTGCAAAAAAAAAAAATGACTTGAAAATTTTTTAGATTCAGTGGATAGAAAATCAAATGGAAAGACAAAGTCACAGTGGATCAAAATGCCAAAAGGAAGTCTAGAATGTCACATTAGGCTTTTTTGTTTGTTTGATAATATATAAAACACAGCACAAGTTTCAAATAAGATGTGCCAGTTAAATGCAGAAAGAAAATGGTGGCAGAATGTGTGTGATTCCTCTGAACCAGTGAAGAACAAAGCAGAAAAAAAACATGTTTTTTTTTCTGCTTTTTTGAGAATTCAGTGCATTTGTATCCTTCAGGCAAACGGCTGTCCTTCATCACTGCAAGCATTTGGGATCCAATTGAGAGACTGGGAGTCTGAGTGGTTGTTTTAAAGCTGGCATTAATGAAACCCATGGGTCTGTGATGACAGAGGAGGGATGTCTGATGAGCAAGTATTTAGACAGCTCTGTACTTTTCAGTATTTTAGATGTCTGGGACTGTGAATAAATATAAAGACAATAATGCTGCAAGAACACTTCTTTTCTTACAGGAAAAAAACAAAATACATCAACAATAGTTTAACTTAGGACAATCACTTCTCAAAATAAGTTTATTTTAATAGAAATAGTCTTTAATTATGTATTTGCGTTTGCTAAAAAGTACTTAATCCATAATCAATTGCCATAACTAAAAGTGAACAAAACAACTAGAACACTTTTTTTTTAATTAAAAAAATATATATAATTATTTTGGCTGCAATTATTTATTTATTTATTCATAATTATTAATTATTTATACATTATTTATGTAATAATAATTATTGTTTAATTCAAATTAATTTAACTTTATTTTTTTCTTAAATCACAAAGTACATGAAAATTGAGTATTCTGAAAGATTTTTATTGTGTTATTTTCCCTCCAGAAAAATTATAAGTTGATCAGTGATTATTTTTCCTTCCAAATCATCAAAGTATTTTGGACAGTTTGGTATTCTTATGCACCTCTGCTGCCTTTACTTATTAATGTTTGGGGAGCAAGAATGCTAGGTTGATGTAAATTTATAACCATTTATTATAACCAACAGGTATAAAAAACAAACAAAAAAATCTGTCAATTTTTGAAGAATAATTCAGTACTGGTATTGTTTGAGACCAAGTTGCTCGTTTTCTATTGATCTTTTTTCTGCATTATCTTTGAAAAAAAATCATAACCATACCAGTACATTTGATGAATCTTATAAATGTATGTATTATGTATTGTTGCAGCAAAAAAAATCAAGTCTTAAAAGGGGTGTGTTTGAGGTGTTTAATATTTCACAAAAGCGTAAAAAAAAATCTCATATATTGTAACTTTTTAAACTGCTAAACTTTGACTTTTAAAACACCGCAACAAACATCTAAATGCAGAAAGTCTTGAGCTCTAACTGAAACCTTTTGTGAGAACGAGAGGAAAATACCACGAGTGAAAAGCAGGTTAAAGGTTTGGGGGCCAGCAAACAAGCCATGCCAAAAACTGACACAACCAGATGGTCCATACAACATGCATCGCCTTCAGTGAGCTACCCCCACAAAAACCTAACAAAAAAATCATACAACCACCCCAACCAGACATGTCCTTCCTTCATTGTCAACCTCTCATTACAAATTCATCTAAAGAGAGTGTTTCCTCCAGATGTGTGTATTAAATCGTGCTGCAAATAAGAATTGCTTTCAGAGCAGCAGGGACTGTTTTAGATCTTTGAGGATTCCTCCTGCTCTGCTGCATAAAATCCTGTTGCTTTTATTGTACGTCTTGTGCATTAACCTTATTTTAATCCCTTAAAAAGAAAGCCCATCTTCCCAGTGTCTACTAACGGAGAGGTGAATGTACGGACAATGTACAAAAGCATATCTAACTATTCATAACGTTTCCTTTTCCCGGGATGGAGCGAAAGTAATCACAAGGCAACCTTTCTCCGCTCCCTTTGCACGAGCCCACGCACTAACACATCCCACACACAGATTTCCTGAGAGGAAAATATGGGCATGTTACTGGCCGCAGTGTGGCAGACTCATCAATCAATCATTAATTAATGGTTTGGCCGACTCATTGAGACGCAAGCGGCTCTGCAGTCACACAAAACAGACAGATTCACAAGCCTGGCTTCCAGAACACACGTGGTAAAGAATTAAATCACAAAAGTCATTTCATTATACTAAGCTCCAATTCAGTAGCTGTAATCATTGCCTAAACGGTTTTGTTAAATATATATATAAAAAAGAGACAAAGCAAAGCACTGCTCTGCCAAAAATTCAGTCGTTTTGATCTAAAAAAGCACTAAAAAGCCCAATAGGCACTTAAACCATATCAACAACATCATCTTACTCACATAAAATGAGCTTAAAGCTCTTTGGCCTCCTGGGGATATTTTAAAACAAGACAGCTTTTTTGTCCATTAAACAAGGAATCAACTAGACAATCACGTGACAAATGGATTTTATGAAAAATCCTAGCATGCACATTTTAGGCTCTAACAGCAGTAAGTGTCTTTGCAGGGGGTGCTGGAAAAAAAACGGGATATGCTCTCCAGTCATTGTTGTTTGAGAGGCCACTGAGCCTCTTGATCCCTGGGTAATCTCCAGCCATCCGTCTGAGTTATCACCTCTCCTGATTTAGGTCACTCTGGCTGCTTTTGGTTTTTACAGTAGGTTACCCACCATCCCCCACTGAGCTCGAACACAGAAAAAACAAATAAATAAACGTAATGGCACCAAACGATAAGAAGACCGCCTGCCTTTGTGGTAATCCCATAGAACAGATCTCCAATTTGGATGCAAAATCCAACTTTTTCATGGCCATGTCAAACTTGTCATTAAATATAAAGAATATTTTATTATTTACAACTTGTTAATAATTGATACAATCTTAAAAAAATATGTGGGTTTTTTTTGCAACAGAATATATACAAAAACTTTAAGGTCAAAATGTGAGTCTGCCATTTTTCTGAGCATGACTGCAGCGTTTGCTGGACCCCCAGACCACTAAAATGACCATATTTCGACTTGACATGTTTCTCTTAGAGGATAATCAACACCCTTGATGTCTGTGACTGTGATGAACCAAGCAGCCAACAGGAGGTGATAGGAGCAGGCAGCATGGATGATTGTCTTAGTTTGTGTATCAGCATTCACCCGGTGGAATTCGCAAGTGCGTCTGCTGTGCTGCTGTTAAGCAATAACAGACTTTGGAGTCTTTCTCGTTCCCGAAGGACATTTATAGCAAGCGGCGGTTTGTTCTTCTCAAAGTTAAAAAGTTTCCTTTCTTTGCGCTACTTCGTGGAAGATAACTTTGTGAACAAATCTCAGTATGAAGTTGGATTTGCCACAAAACTTCTGAAATAGGGTCTTTTAAGTCTGCTCGGAAAAAAAAAAAAAAAGTAACAAACTGAGATTGTATAGTGCTTTTTAAAAACGTGTGCATAATTCTGCTCGTCTTGGAAATATGATCTAAGAGATAGGAATGCTTAGTTCTACTGTTCTTCTTTACCTTTAGACTGAAGATTTAGGTTGTTTTTTTTTTTATTGCACGTGCAACATGAACATTCTGCAACACAGCAAACTACAATTTCATATTTTCCTTTGTATCAATTTGCAGTGAGCCAACAGTTACATTATCCTTTTGCTATCTTTATTTGCATCTGTGCCCATTTGCGTCAGTGTACAGTGAGAAAACATTTCCCACTTCTAAAAAGACAAACCATTGACGATCAAAAAAAACCTGGCCACTTTGCAAGTGGGAAATCACTCAAAACTGCTTGTGCTAGACAGCAGGAGATGCCACGGGAGAGAGAAAAAAAAAGATTCTTCAGTGTATCTGATGTTGAATAGTAAAATAAAATCCTACTGATAAGGTACTGGTACTAAAGTTTAAGCAGCATTAAAAGAGCATGGCGTGGCCTGTTAAAATGTTCCATTGTACTATCTGGTAGATGTGGACATTTGGAAAGATCATTACAGGAGTTTACAATTGTAATAAGCGAAGGCCATCATCCCAATATCTGGTCATAGCATAAACCTTTAAGGGCATATCAAAATATCAACCACACAGCAGTTCACAAGGCTGTGCTGACTCAGCCTGACCTTAAACATGTTTAACTATTTGCTGCTACTCCTTCGGTTTCGTTAGGATCAGACTTCAGCTTGCAGTTGCTCCTCAACTGGGGGGTTGCTTACATCACCTTGGGATACATGCCTTCCTTGCTGCATATTATCCTCTCACTGGCAGCACCACTGTTCTTTCTCTGGCCTTTGGGAAAGACTAATATCCTGTCCTCTTTCAAAGTAATGAAAAGCATAGGTCAGGGAAAATGGATGGCAAACTCTGGATAAAAGAGCGATAGCTAAGGGGTCTGAATTGGGTGAGATTCCATTTGCCATTCAACTTCCTCTAAACTTTATGCTAATAAAATTATCTGCATAGAGATGGTTCAAATGAATTGATTCAAAAATGTGCGACCGGGCGTGAATGCAAAAAAGGAAATTAGTTGTTCAAATAAAACTGTCATGACACACCATAATTCAGAGTAAAAAGTTTGAAACTGTTGAAAAAAAAAAATCATTCATAAAAAGACAGATTGAAAGCCTGACGGGTCAAACCCAATCTGGGGCACCTTGTTCCACAAACTCGCATGGCTTTGACCTCAGAACAAAACACCACTAAAAAACGGCATGCCATTGCCTTTTCAAACACAAAACACAGCCATGTTTAAGCATTAAAATGTGTGCTTTATAAATATTGACTTACGTAGGCTAGAGAAAAGAAAAACTGTTGAAAGGAAAGGTAATGTGAGGATCATGCAACTGTAGTAAAGTGGATATTTAGATGAGAGCTACTTCATACACAACAAGAGGAGAAAAATAATAATAGACAAACTCCTACCCTCTATTTTTAAAATTCAGAGGCAAAAATGTCATTTACAGTGTTGTTCAAATGATGCGTTTTATCTTTAGCTGCAAAGATAAAGACCTAGATGGTTTTGTCGCTTTAACAAATGGATTTTGAGCCCAGGAGTTTAACAGTAAACAATTTTAACAACCAATAAAAAAAAAGAGTTAAATTAAAATCTTCTATATGAGGTAGGATTTGTAGAACTATCTCGCCAAAATCAAGTTATTAACAGAATCACAGTAAAAAACTGAGGCATTTCATTTCCATTCAAAATCTACAAGATTTGTGGTTGTGTGAAACTAAAAAAAAAACAATAATAATTTTGGCCTTAAAATATACAATTAAACCCGTCAAATTGAACACTTCAAAATACAGTAATAGATTTTCTGAAACACTTTCAATGGCTCAATATGGACTTTTTACTTAAATACAGGATGAGCAAGTACTATGGGTGGCTGAAGACGAGATGCAAGAGACTTTGCATAACACTTGGATAACACTTTGCGAGTACTGTGTCCACAGCCACGGACGGGGGAAAAAAAAAAAAGCTCTGCTGTGAAACTCAACAGGAACAAGTTGGTTAACTAAAGGAGTTCACGGCGTGTCAACAGTACGCATGAAAATATGCAAACAGTCGTGAATCATGCTTTGGCTTAGTGTGGGTGGCAGTGGGGAAGCTGACCAACAATTTATGCTTTCTGAACAGCCTTCAAACCTTCATGAGCATAATTTCTGAAAAAGGTAACAGTTTCTGACAGTCCCGCCCACACAGTGGACTTTGAAGGCCTGCAAAATAAAGTGACTAAAACTTAAAACCAGGACAAACAGGGTGCATCATACTGTACACTGTTTACTGTGTCACCGGTATCAGTCAGA
>NC_050512.1:18648495-18651064 GCF_002922805.2 Oryzias melastigma
AAAAAAAAAAAAAAAAAAGTGACATTTATTTTGCATTCCCTATTTAGCTGTTGTAACATAAAAATGTGCAATTGCTTTTTTATGTTATTAATCTTTGGCATTGACCTTATAATACATTATAATATTTTATTTTGAAGCATGCATATTTTTTTTGCTCAATTTTGATAAAGTGTTTTGAAAGCAATGCTGCTTACAGGGGTTTATCAGGTAATGCTCAGACTTAAGTATCTGGTAAAGCTGTTTACATGTGAAGGTGCTGGGATAAGCTGTCTAAAGCTCAGCTAATGCCTGGAAATGGACCCCCAAATCCTGATGCATTGAAGAGGAGGTGTCAAAGATATAGAGCAACAGCAAAACAACCAGCCTGGAGGTGTTTTCAGTATTGTGGGTTACCAAATGAGAGGAAACTTCCCCTCGTGAGCGCAGGATTAACAACTCTTAGATGGTCCGTGGCTCACTGAGACGCCTTCCCGCTTTTGTCGCACGTTCTTTTCACACCACAAATACATTTGCTTCTGATGACCATCCATTCAGCTCATCCACAAGTGATCACCATCTCATAGATGTCTAATAGACTCAAAATTACAAGGACAAAGTCAATTCCATCAAAATCCTCTCGGGTTTCAGTGCAGTAGTGTGTTGTCCATTTTCTTATTGTAAATATTGAACTGGCTAGCTTGGAAGCTCTGCCTTTTAAAGATTTTTTTGATATATTACCAATTACAACTGACTTTTAAGGGTATTTAATTGCACAAAAACTCATAACATTGAAAGGAAAGTGTTTTTTTTATTTTTTTTTCTGGATATTATTTCTATGGGGGGGGTTAACCTGAGAGATGGACTTTGCATCATTCCTGGAATGTGAAATCAGTAAAAGAAAAAAATCAAATAAAAGGGCATGAAGTGACACAGATGAAAATCCGGAAACACAGTTTTCGCCGTTTTACCCAGAAATAACAACAACAAAAAAATCTAATTGAAATCTTTCTCAGTTATAATCAAGACAGATTTTTTTTTTCTTTTTTAAAGACAGTTTTGAATTGTATCCTCAAGGTAACATTAAGGGAATCAATTACGACATGGGACATTATTAGATCTCAAAGACCAAAAGACCAAAGACCTTTTTTTTTTTTTTGAAAGAATTAAGAATTAAAACTGATACAAGTCATTAATGTGGTTGTGTATACTGCTTAGGTAACTAAATATAAGCATGCGGTTCATACATATCAAAATGTTTTGTTTTATTCTTTAAGATTCTGATATTAAAGATTAAACTGCTAATACAGCTTCTGCTATGATTAAGCTGTACATTTATATTTACTTTTATTTTAGCACTTTATAGTACTTCATAGTATACATTAGCACTCCATAGTACTTCTTGACATGTCAGAATCTAATGGGAAATGTAGTTGTTGAACTGTAGTGCCTCACTGCCTTGGGCGTGCAGGTCTGGGGCTTCTGTTCAGTAAGGTAATTAAAACATAAGAAGTCCATGCGCGAATGCAGATGGAGCTAGCCATTAACAGGCAACTTAGACTTCAAATGGAATGCTGAATTTACTGTAGTCATGCTAAATCTGGCATTTTTGTCCTTATCCAACCAGACAAGGAGCTGGCATAAAAGAAAAGAATAATGTGTGTATGGATTTGCATGTTTATGTGAAGGGTAGGGGGAAAAGGATGAGGGGCATGAGAGAGACATACAAAGAGAGGATAAAAAGCCTGGTTCCTGCAATGCACTGGGATCATTTGCACATTCATTTTTAGCTCAAGCTGTCACCTAAAACCTGAGCTATTCTTTTCCACCTAAACACAGTTGTAAACTAGGCTTTATACTATTTAAAAAATAGAAGACAGAAAAAGCAAACTAACTAAAAACACTTGAAGTAAATTGGAGCTAAATTTGAATGAAATCAAGTTCATATAAAAATTAAATATTTTTTGGTAATAGTAGATACGTTTTACTTTGGCTTTGCTTTTACCTTTGGCTTGTGCACTAGAGTGATTAGACTCTAAGGCATTTGACAACATGATCCTCAGTCTCTGTATGTCACACTTAAACTACTATAACTTCAAAACTGTCATCTTTGTTGGGCAGAAAATTGTGTAAAGAATTTGTATTAAGACCACGGTTTCTATCATACAGAACACTATATGTGTGAACCTGTAACTAAAAGCTCATGTAAGGGCACTTTGTCGATCCTCAAATTAAGCATTTATTATCAATCTTTTTTTTTCTCTGTCACTCATTTGGAAAATATCCCTGAGTTCATATTTTATTTTATAAAACACAACTTGAAATTAAAAACAATGCACTCTGCAATTTATCCGTATCTGAAAACAAAAAAAAAACATATTACTTTAACCTATCACTTTTGTTTGTTTCGCGGGTGGGCAGTCTCTCCTGTATTAGGGGTTAAGTTTAGTTGGTTTACACATATTGGACTTAAAATGTCTTTATTACATGTATAGTAACCCTTATAGTATAGTAATAGCTAAGTGATTGTACATTAGTGATCTTTGCTATTGAAAAAAAGTACTATTAAATGGTAAAAAAAAAAAAAAAAATC
>NC_050512.1:18651426-18660144 GCF_002922805.2 Oryzias melastigma
ATATATATATATATATATATATATATATATATATATATATATATATATATATATATATACGTATATACAGTGTATATTGTTTTATCCATCCAATATAAAATCTAATTGGACGATAAGAGAGATTACAAATTTACGCTTCAAAAAGAAAATAATATATATTTGTTTGATGTCAAAACAGACCTTGATGATCTGTAAGAGAAAATGTTTTTCCTTCTTTTGTCAGGCTCACCTTGCCCTTGTTATTTAGTTACTTTGATTTCTACCCTCATCTGTTTGAATCATGTCATTGACAAAAACCCAAATACGCAACGCCATATTTACTACCATCCAATTCACAGCACATTACACTGACCTTCATTTCGCATCATTGCACTTCATCTCTCCTCTATTGCCATGTGACCTTCATTTAAAAATGTAGACAATCCCTTTATCGCTTATTCAGATTATGTGAGCACTTTCCCCTTAGTGCTCTAAAAAAAAAAGTGAGATATGGTCATAATTTAGAAAATGCTCTAGTAGTATTTATCTTTCTTTTTTAAATAGTTTTTTTATTATTATTTTTATTATATTATTTACATTATTTTAAGGTTAGGGTCTATATTTTCCCTTTAACTGTAAGGTAAAAGCAGAGTTAGAACATAAAAAGCACTTTTGCTACTTCGTAGAAGAGATGATGTTGACATTAAAGTCCTCCCAGAGACACATTTGACAGACTTCGTTGTTGTGTTTCGGAAAAACAAATGGAGTTTGCAGTGCATAAGAGTCATGGGAGTACCGGTAACCATTCAGCCAGAGAGCTCTCTCCCCCTCCCACCTTAAACCTTAAAAAGAGAAAACTCACTTGCTTTTTTTGTTTTTGTAGACAACTCGACAGTTTTGTTTACAGATAAGTGTGCATAAAAATATAGGTTGAACATTTTATGACAGACACAATTTTTCAACAGAATGTCAATAATAGTTGAAAATTGGTTTAAATATATATATATTAACCAATGATTTGCCCATATGACCTAAATAAATAAATAAAACAGGGACAGCAGATGAAAAATAGCTTCTAAGCTAACTCTGGCGCATTGGCAGGAATGCTTTTTAATGTGCAATGTCCCTGTCAAATAAATGAATAAATAAATGACCTATACCCCATTTTGGGGGCTTTATTTTGTCTCTCATTTTTATGTCTCCATGAGTAAAGAAGGAAGAACTTCTACTGCAACTTTACCAGAGCCAGTTAGATTCATTTTTCAGATACATTGTGCATTTTTTGATACAAGCACCAAATTTGGCATGGATGTACCTTAGAATCCCTAATTTCGGAAAACCATGTTAGCTGCGAGAAAAATCCGAAATGCAGGCCATTCATAAAGATGGCAGCCATACGCTCAACTGTGACAAAAATACAGTATTACAGTGAGTGTGAATGGGTCTGTGACTGGAAAGCACTTTGGGCCTTCTAAGAAGGTAGAAAAGCACTATATAGGTATACGCCATTTACCCTTATTAGTAGGGGTTAGGGACCCAAGACCTCCGTGAATATGCCCAATCTGTAAATACGGAGAACCCCCATTCTCCGTCTCAGCCCCCGTGGCCGAAAAATACCGACCCATGCTGATCAAAAACATTTCTGATCATATTTTTTAAAGCGTTTATTCAAGAAAATTGAAGCATTGCTCAATATAAAGTTTTTTATTTATTTATTTATTTTTGTATCTAGAACAATAGACTGAACATTTTTTATGAGGACTCTCTGTGCCTTAAAAAAGCACATGCTTCCTCCTTCATCAGTTAAGAATGAGAGATCACATTTATCCAGAATTTTTCAGTTTCATCCATAATAAACACCTGCTCTGGATGATAATTATCTCCTGTGATTTTCAGGTTATTTTTGAGCTGCTTCTGAGTCAGCTGATGCCATTTCTCCATGCAGGCTCGCTGTGAGTGTGTACATGCCCGTTTGTGTGTGTGTGCATAGCGAACAGGCTGGCGTGCTCTGGCGTGCTCTGGCGTGCTCTGGCGTGATCTCCTGAGAAATTCCTCAGAGTTTTTGTGACGAACCGGAGGAGTCAAAAAAAAATCTGTGAATATGTGAAACCGCGGATAAGCGGGGGGACCCTTTACCTACCTCAACAAAATAGGCTGCACAAAAAGCAATCTTTTAACTTAAGGGATAACCACAGAACATTATATATATATATACATATATATGATATACATATACTATATATTTTAAAATCTTGGATTCGATCTCGTGGCTAACACGCTTTTCTGAAAGAGGGGATCCTAAGGAACAGCACGAGGTATAGCACAAAATGCAGAAATATTTTAAAAACTGTCTCCACTTTATATTGTAGTAATAGATATAACAGTAGTAGTTGATATGACTATCAACTTGTGGGTGTAGATGTTGGCAACTGATCAACTGATCCACCAGCCTAAAAAAGATGTGACATGGGCATGCCTGTCCTTTCATTTGTATGTTTTCATCACACACATGATCTTATTTTGTCCTAATCACTGAACCAGCAGCCCTTTGCGAATGACAGAAGCTTGTCAACATCTGCATGTCCACAACTTTTCACAACCTTCTCTGACACGGGCTAAATGTCTCACAGCTGTGTTATAATGAGTGTGTTAACTCTGCAGGGCCCCGTTCTCCAACAAGAGTCGGAAACCCACCTCCTAAACATGTTCCAGTCCATAAACTTTTATTGGTTACCACGCACTGCAACCCTTCCATTAACTGTTGAGAATTTATGTTTCATTAAAAGTAAAATCTAACTTGTTTCAGAAACAATTCAACTGTGGGCATTCAACACATCAGGTTAGTCAAAACGTGGTATGGTGTCAAAATAATGTTTGAGTGTCAACACCACAAGTCCCTTGGGTTCATTATAGGAGATTCTACATGATATGTAACAACTGAATTTTTTTTTAAATATTACTAAATCTATAAACAGATTTTTTTTCACCCAACAGTACTTTAAAATCTAAACAGTTTTACAAAAGAAAAAAAAAAATTGAATGGTTTAAACTGTAGCTTTGAGGATTTGTGATTCTGGTTCTCCATTTTGTTCACAACCATAATAAGTAGCCATTTCAAGAAAAAGTTGTTTTCATGCAAAATAATTTGACTGAGCTTTCCATCAGTCGAGGAATGTGGGGCATATGATCCAAAAATCCAGATGGGCTGAAAAGGATTTGCCAAATTCAAGGGAGAAAAAAATAAATAAAAGTAAAGCACACAGGAGAGCATTTTAATGATTTCTGCACTTGACCATTGCAGCCGAATGTTTTAGTTCTGGCATGTAAAAATGGACCAGCTTGCAGCATTGAGTAACCCACAGAAGGGATATTAGAAATGCATTACTATCATTATTATTGGTGGAATTTTATTCACAGAGCCACAGTAAAGGAGACGAGGCCCCAGTGCTTATTAGCAACAGATGGTGAAATCTAGAAGGGGCTTTTCAAAAGCCCAGACACTGAAATTTACAACAGAAGTTTTGCTCATGGTGTCTATTAAAAAAAAAGTTAACCTCTGACTACCATTGTTGCTGAATGCCAACCGCAGGCTAACCTCTCTTTCTGTAACATTACAGTGGCTTTTTAAAATTATTATTTAATGTCACTACATTTTTACCAATAGGTAGGTGATAAAAAATGCATTATCTAGCTAATAAACAGGGTTTTATTTGTGCGTTTTGTGACAAACTGGTTTAAAACAGTAAATTATGTATATATGATGTATAAAAAAAATAATAACTTTTCAAAAATTAAGTATTTCTGGTAAATCCCAATTGAAACTCCACTTTTAAGGGCTTGACTTAACCTTAATAGACAGGAAACTTGCATACGACCTCTGGTTTACTGCTGAATACATTTCAGTTTTACTTAAAGTTCTTCGGTTAAATTTTCCTTATCTACTTTCACACTGAGAAAATGTGGTGCCTATTGTATTTCCATGCCTTAGCACTTCATCTATTATTAACAAAATTCAAATGACAACAGGATTTTTTCAGGCCATCTTTTAAAATCCAAACTAAAAAAAAAAAAAAAGTGTCCCTGCTCTGGCATGTCTCCCTGTAGTGCACTGGCTTAGATAATAGACAGGAAACCAGAGGTCGTGGGATTAAATTCAGCCTTGGGCATGGCGTATGATTGGATTTGTCTTCCACCTTTTCATAAGCCTTCACAACATGCACAGGTCTATCGCATTTGCAGTAATTTGTGCCTGCAAAATGTGCAGGCACTCAAAGTGCCCTTTTGTTAGCTCAGATGTACTGAACCAGAACACAGCTACCACTGTCTAAATAGATGCTCAGGCATTCATCCTGCCATTTTCTATAGGTTGAAGCCAATTCCACACTTAGACAACTGTGTTAACCATCACACATTTGCACTGTCAGAACTATAATGTGCATCTCTTACATGGTAGAAGAAAAAAAAACATGTTGCATTATCATTTTGATGCATTTGTCAGAGCAAAGTGATACATCGCTGCCAACCTACAATAGAGACCCATTATTCTTTTATTCTCAACTTTGGATTAGTCTTATTCCACGTGGCATGAATGCACATTCCTCAAAAGGAAAAACCTTACTGGTATTCATTTGGAATTTATTGCATAGAGTACCAGTGCTAGTAGAAAGCGGTGTGAATCTTTTTGTGCTCTTCAAAAATGTCAGAATGAAAAACAATTCTTGTTTAGTTCTGCTTGTTACTTTTCCTTTAAATCATAGACCTTTTTTGATAACCATTTCTTTAAAATTTGCATAACGATTCTGTATCATTCATGGGTCATAATCGATGCATCTAAAAATCTATTGAATTGTATCCAAAATGGAGTACATTGTAAAAAGCAAATGGAGTACATTAGAGTGCACCTAATAGCTATCTGTGTGAGGAAGCTTCTTGTATGTGTTTTTTTTTTTTTTTTTTGAGAAAAGTGAATCGGGAACTACCACTCTACTAAAGCAGCCCCACAATGCATCACTTAAAATCCGCTAAATTGAAACCTCACAAGATTAAGGTAAGTCATGGAACAATGTGTGTGCAATAAGGGAAAAATAACCAATAGCTAAGCTAGAATTTGCTCTATGCATCTATCCTGGTTAGGATCGTTATGCTGGCATTAGTGACAGAACTAAAGGGTGAAACCATTAGTGAAAACCTCTTTGAAAGCCTGATATTACTGCAGTTATTACAGAAAACCAAATACCCTAAAACCTAAAACAAATGTATATTTGAGAATATTGCTGCTGCTTTAAAACTCTGGTTGTACTGTTTAATGGTGCTTCCCTGCCTTCTTTTAGAGATTAACCCTGGGTGCCCCGTGACAAATGATAGCTCGATGCTTTGAGGTGGGCTCCGCCACCCAGACTCGGGTAGATTTTATTGCCGACATTAAAAACCAGAAACAAAAAATCATGATGCCTTCAGGGGCATCATAAGGGGGAAACAAGCCAGGATAAATTAGATTGATGGAGACAAATCATCATCTTTTGTCATCAACAAGTCATATTACAACAGCCATTGTCTAACACAGACACATTATTCTGGCGTTTTGAACAGATTGCGTTGGGATTTCTTGGCATTAAGTCTGTGTATCTGTAAGAGTGTAAGAAATAAAGCACTATGGCCCATTAGAGTGCACTAAAAAAACAAACACCTAGAAACAGCTCTACTAAAATTTGATGCTCTTTTGTCACAGTAAACTAAACTCCCATTACATTTGCATTTCAATTATTATCAAATAAAACGCTGTCCCTCCACCTTTGATACAACCAAGATTCTCTGGTTCCTTGCGAGTCCACCAGTGTGCAAACATTCACACACGTGTTTGCGTTCAGAGCCTCCTGTTGTGACAGGCAATTACAACTGTGGAATTACTCCTCCTGACAGTACCACATGACAAAGAGCAGCACCCCATAAACTCCCCGTTGTTGTTTTGACACCTCGTCCTTAATCGTGTTTAAAACACAGAATGTGCCCACAGGAGTTCAACACAGGCAAAAACGTGTTTTTTTTGTTTGTTTCCTGAGTGGAGGAAGTCACTCGAACCAAAAAAGATATGATATAGGAGTTCATGGTCAGTTTAGAATTACATCAACAGAATCCCACTTATAGTTCACACATGTGCGTTAAAGGGCTGTTTTGAATTTTGAGCCCTTAAAGAGAATTAAATATATATGAACAAGTACAAATGATCAGACATGTGCCTTTTATTTTAGATTGCAAGGTAAATAAAGAAACATATATTTACCATTATTGTAAAAAAAAACAAAAAAAAAAGATGGCAAGAATACATTTCGAACTAAATTAGGTCAGCGCAACAATCAGAAATGTATAAAATAAATACATATTTGTAGGTTTTATTTATTTATTTTTTTGAAATTTTATTTTACAAACCAAAACAAGCTCTTGTTTGAAACTTGGCAACAAATACTGTAAAAATGTAATTTTTGTAGTTGGAGGGTTAGGTTAAAAAATTAAGGGACCATCTCAATGTGGGAGCATCGGGTTAAAAGTCAGCAACTAAATTATTCATAATTCATAATGTTCATGCTGCATTGTCATTTTAAGCCTTGTAACATTAGTTAGATCCAGTATTCTAACTTCATGAGTAATAGTGAATCTCCTAGTGGATATTCAGACTATATGTACAAAAAAAATGTGTTTCAAGGGAAAAGATGATTTAGTCTTGAAGAAGATATTTCTGAGTGCTTGATATTTTCATAATATCTTCCTTTTAAGTGGCGTCAGAGGCAACAGAGAGTATTTCATCCAGAACCGTGTCATTCTTTGGGAGCTTGTCGTTTGCAGGCCGGCTTGAATATAAACTCACACCTGTTTACATTTCAGCGCCGGAGCCCAGAAATGATTTGTGTGTGAAATGAATGTGCCTTCGCTTCTGTCTGTGATAGCAATTTCTGCCCCGCAGCCTTTGTGCCGGGCGATAGGAAGGCAGTTCAGTGACCTGCACTCAAAAATAAATAAATAAAAAACAACCTGCCGCATTTTTCTAACGTGACAGTCGGCGACTGCGGACGTTTAGGATGACATGTAAACAAACACTCTGAGGCTTTTAAAACCCCGGCACACGTGAATCAAAGTGTCAGTAATAATAATGACGAATGGCTATGAACGCAAGTCAAACACATACATGGTAAGCTATCACTAGATAAGCAGCAGCACTTAACTACTTTGGGTAGTGCATAAATGTCAGGGGATTATCGCAGGGCTAAGAAGAGGCGCCCACCCACCGATCTATAGACGCAAACAAACAGAAAAGCCTGTTTTGAAGCATAACAATGATATCACTCGACACATGCATGGGTTTACATTACATAAGTTTAGAGCATAATTTCTTTAATGAGAGGGTGTTGAGTGTTTTTTTTTTTACCTACTGTAATCAATTATATCAATTAAGAGCAGCAGAATACGAGAGAGTAAAGAATCTTCATTTGTTTACGTGCAATAAAAATGACTTTGAGCTCCAATGTTTTTAACCCTTCAATACCAGAGCTGTAACTGACAACAGGAAAAAAAAAAAAAACACACGGTCTTCAAACTGTTGTAACTATTCGACCATTAACGCAATTAACAAAATTCCCCAAAACTCTGAAGTTGCTTTTCTCTCTGTCACAAACAGTTGGTTTACGTTAATTGTGTGAACACTTTACCACTGCAAAGTGTTGCATATCAGTGGAAAGGTGGTCTTATCTGCTTCAAGATGGCTCCTCTAACCAGTCCTCTACACCTTTCCTTCCTTTCTTACTGAAACTAGTATTTCACTCATCACAACTGAAACCTTCCTCCACCTGTTCCAGGCTGCTTGCACACACCTCTTCATTCCCATCCCACACTGATGCTCTGGACTGTTGCCTCCACCTTCTTCACCTCTGCTTCCTGTAACCTCATTAGTTCCGTTTGTGATTAACATGATTGATTTGGCTTTGGTCTTCACATTTGATGTGCTACCCGACACAACCTCTGCATCAACTCTGACCTGGGACAGGCATACGAAAGTTCAGGATTGCATCCTATGAGGTTGATTTTTTTTTTTTTTTTTTTGTCAAAAGGTTTAATTTTAATGTTTGAACATTAAAATTATCGCTAGATGAGAAAACATCTGAAAAAAAATGAAATACTTCATCATATGCCATTATTGTACTAAGAATGATTCAAAACAAAAAAGTGAACAAATATTTAATGAATATTGAATATTGGATGTTCTAATTAGACACATGATGCTATTCATTGATTATTATTATCATTTTTTGCATTTTTTCTGTTTTGGAAAGAGAAATAATAGATCTACATGTTACTATTCAATATATACTTTTCATATTTTTTTTTTCCTTTCTGGCCTTTTCCTGTTGATTCTATATTTGTACATGGCAGACAGGGGCACATGTGGAGCCATACGTGCCTAATGATATCAGCCTCTGTTGCTTTGCACCAAGTCTCTGGTGAGTCACAGATAAATCATGCCAAAAGGAAGATAAAATGGACTGTCATGTAAGTTCAAATGTACTGACAGGAGCTAAAATACTACAAGTCCCTGCCAAAAAAGAAGGTAGCCAAGAACCCCATAAGTGCCAGGGCTCGGAAAAACTAAAACCAAAGTGCTCACTGACCAACACAGAATAGATGGGCTCTTCTATGCCGCATTACTTTTTATCAAGTAACAATTATAAAACAAGTTTTATCTTAAAAAAG
>NC_050512.1:18660261-18662148 GCF_002922805.2 Oryzias melastigma
AAAAAAAAAAAAAAAAAACAGTGTCCAATATAGAGCTCCGCTGAGTTTCACTTTTTAAAATAGTGATTTATTTATTTTAGTTTCTATTCATGTTTTATTAAGTGAAAGGATTCTATTTTTTTTTTCCATTTTTATTTCAAAACATATTCTGTATGAGAATTGAATACTGTTTTCACATTGCAAAGAGTTTAAATAAACAAAGGTGAAACACCAATTCAAAAAAAAAAAAACAGAAATGATTACATTATTTGAGAGGTGTTAAAGTAAAAGGTAAAAAACAACATATTTGTGTTTAAATATTGAGAGGAAAAAAACAGTAACATTTTGTGTCAATTCCATTGGTGTGAAGTCTTGTATAAAGAAATAGACAGTATTCTCTCATTATATTTTTCAGGATAATCATTCATGCCCTCCTTCTTTTTTAACACGATCTTGCTAACCGATTTTTTTTTACCATATTTTTAGTTATGTGGAGTTCCAGGAAGCAAACTCCTGATCGGCGAGAGTGCTTGTCATAGAAACAATGACTGTCTAATTCTGACCCATCACTGTTGACTGATGGCGTCTGGTTCCAACATGGCAGCGTACACAAGAAAAATAACAACTGAACAGGCTTTATTTGATTGGAGCGAGAAGTAAGCTATTTTCTATTGGTGGCATAACACTAGTCCAGTTATCATATACAGTCAGTGATTAATTTATTATCAAAACTTAAAATCTAAATTAAAAAAAAAACTTAAAATGCTTATAATTCCTAAAAAAAAAAAAAATCACACAACTTAATGTAACTGTTATTTTTATTTTATTTCATTATTTAATTTATTTAGCTATATCATAAGGAAAACCTGAGATGGAGGTCTACATAAAAGTGGGAACTTAATAAAATTAAAAAGAAAATATTATTTGAATTTGAGATTTAAACAGTGATTTAAAAAACTAAAGGTGAAATACTATTTTGTAAAAACTACTATTAAAAGAATAAACTGCAGAATAAACTTTGGCATTTATAACAATGTCTCATGTTATCTCTAGCATCTCCAATATCTTTTTTTGCTGCATTTGGGGACTTTTTTCATATTTCGAAGTGGAAACCAAATGAGAAACTGGCAAGACAAAATAACAGCAATACAATCTCTGTCCAATTCCGTTTTAAAAACACTCAAATATGATGGAAATTGAAAAGCTGGAGACTCCGCAGAATATTTCACTTTTCATGAAATGAATGAACGCTTCCTTCTCAGGCATTTTGTAAAAAAGGGAAGATGATTTTTTTTTTTTCCATTTTCTCCCTCTTTTATTTTACTTTAAAGCTTCTTAATCATTTGTCTCAGGTGCATAGCAGATAAAAAAATACAAATTTACTTTGAGAAAACCCAGTTTTTTCACGCATTCTTTGATAAGATTGGTAATTTACATCCAACTGGGCTGAGACTGTGGCTCCAATGTGATAGTTAAGCAAATGCTTGAATTTTCAGTCCCACTGAAACCTCTAATTTAGCTCCTTAGTCTAATGGCACTCTGACTCTCCATCTTCAGAGCCCTTTGAGAGGTCCTGCTGGAGGAACTGTGATTAAAGGTAAAGTAATCTTTTGTCTGGCTAGTGCAAAAACTAGCATAAAAGCTTGCTTAATTACAGACAGACTGCAGACACATATCCAATTTCAAGCTACAGGTTTCCTGCTAACTGACTTACACACAATCATAGATTTATGGCTGCCTGTGGTTAGAGAGTAGGCAGTGATGATAACAGCTCTTCTCCCCTGACACACACACAGATTTCTGCCTATTTTCTCTAGAGCATGTCATCCTTAGAGCTGGCAAGCAGCTTATGGAAGGCAGACAACCCGCAGCTAAATCAATGCTTTTTCTTTTTTTTTTTTTTTTTTT
>NC_050512.1:18662210-18667063 GCF_002922805.2 Oryzias melastigma
CTCCAATCTAGTATTTCTAAAAATTCAACATGAATAATATGTTTGCCGCTTTGTTGACCCACGTGTTTTCCTCCCCACAACCGCTGGGCTCTGATCCTGCACACACCACTTGCCTGCTTACTCTCCTGTTAAACAGACCGCCTGCCTTTCCAGGCGGCAAGTGTCCCCCCCCACCACCACATTTCCCCATTCCTTCCCATTCACCAGCGGGGCCTCGATTCCTGCTGATTTCAGAGCTTTAAGCCAATGGTGCAGTGTCCTCGCAGCGAGACGCAGCTCAGCGCTCGTACACATCAAATCAGAGTAAAGAGCAATCGATAGAGTGCGCTCCCATGTTTATTAACGCAACACACATCTTTCTGTGCACAAACCGCAACACAACGCTGCAGTGGTTAACACGCCGCCTCCTATTGCCCGGCTTGTGCAAACGAGGAGAGAGGTTGTTTAAAATGCAGGGATGCATATTCTTAATTATGCATTTACTTGGTGTAGGAAATGCACTCGTGGCGAGAAAGCATAATGACAAGTCAAAGTGGATGCACAATACCGAGCTGTACAGTCCCACCAATGCTGAGGATAGATCCGATTCATTCATGTTGAAGCAGTGATGTCTCAGCTTTGACGAGGAAAGGTTTTGCAGAGGGATCTGATATATCTAAACGGAAATGTTCACAAAGTGTTTGTTCATTTCAAGATGACCCCACTCACATTTCAAAAGAAATGATGTAGACTGACAGCTACTGTATGTCCATTTATGCTCCTATAACTTAAAGCGTAGAAACAATCCTACACAAACCACAAGGTGTGGATAAAAATATCAAA
Source organism: Oryzias melastigma (assembly GCF_002922805.2). Classification (NCBI taxonomy): domain Eukaryota; kingdom Metazoa; phylum Chordata; class Actinopteri; order Beloniformes; family Adrianichthyidae; genus Oryzias; species Oryzias melastigma. The sequence goes on from NC_050512.1 coordinate 18,663,033, forward strand.
CCGCTCACAAGTGCATTTCAAAAGTGTAAAGACAGAAACAACAGGTTTTACAAGAACATGTTTGCATGTCTCACTATTGACAGCTTTGACAAGAGTAAAATGCAGGCTGTGTTTAGTATCACCGGGGGCTTATCAACGATATACCTTGAATGCTGCTCACCGCTCTGTCGTCATTGATTAGACGTTGCAACCTTGTCTTCTCTGTTTGTGCTTACAATGGAGTTGCCAAACAAAGTCACCCAGCTTCAAGGTCACAACAGACCTGCACATTGTGTAACTTCAGTAAATACAGTCATTTTTGCAGGAATTCACACCGAGGCAGTAATCTAACAAACGTTATGCCAGTACGCTTGATGATACTTCCTTATGATTTGTAGGTAAAACAGCAAAGGATGTTATTATGCATTTTTGGTTGATTCCTTATACAGCAAGCGCAGAGAATAAAAATGTCATCTGTTTACGACACAAAGCTGCACGCTTTTTGTTGAATTCCTAAACATGTTATTTCTCATATTTTATCTCAATTCTAAGGGGCTTTTTTTTAAAGTAATGACAGGAAGCTAAACAGGAACAAAGAGAACACTCTTCGGTGCTGTTTTGTAGCAAAGGCTGCAGAGGCAACAGACATTTGCACAAAAAAAAAAAAACAGTCACACCAGTGAATATTCATTTAATTCCTCCTTATAAAAAGAAATTATGCCTTGGTGCTGGAGCACTGGCTGGAGCTCTACTGTCACTGTGTCTCCGGGCAGAAAAAAGCCTCGACTAAATGTGACTTGATTTGTCTCCTGCAGACACATTTTATGGTTTAGGTTTTGCCAAAGATCCTTTGAAGACATAGTCTAAAAGTTACTACTTTGTCAACAGGGGTGAAGTATGAGAGACAACGAAGAAGCACTTTAGTGTGGACGTTTTAGAGTGGACGCACACATCTGTTCACATGCTGTTGTTAATAGAAATGCCCGAGGCTCACTTGTTGTGACAAACACACTTTTGGAGTCAGGGAATTAAAACGAGACATGAAGATGCAGACTTCTGAGGCAGCAAACAACCCAAGTGGTTAGCACCACATTCTCACCAAAAAAAGGGGGAAGAAAAAAGAAGCAATCATTATTTTAGCACTACGGCGGATTAGCAAAGGCTTACCAAGAGTTTTATCACCCTCCTATAATATGCTGTGTGCTATTAACATACTGCAAAAAATGATTAGACACCCTTTATCTCCAAATCACATTGAGCAACTATGCAATTATTAGTAGGGGCTGTCCAAAGTATGCTCAGCTCCTATGTGGAGCTTACCATGGCTTATGATTAAAAAAGAAGATATTTGTCACATCCTAGGACATAATGAGGTTTTAAAAAATGGTTTAAACATACCTTCTGTAGGAGATTTTACATCAAATTCAAGTCTACTCTTCCACTTAGCAGATTTGTGCCTATGCTATACTCTTAGAGTTAGTATTTTGTCAACAACAGGATGTTACCTTGAGTGAAGAAGAAAAAAAAAAACTATTTATTTAGGATAAATTACATATTACACTGCTGAACAAGCAGGTCCTTTCAATTTGCATTTTTTTTTCCGTATTATTATCAGTAATTATAGATGCAATTACACCTAACAGTGAGAATACCCCTTTTCTGTTATTATAATGAACAGCTCTGATCTCTAAACCTTTAATCAGAAATCAAGCCATTAATTCTATCCAAACATGGACCCTGTGCTTTGTTTAGGATGAGCTGGACACTCTAGTGATGTTCTATCATTGCTGGGCATGTCCTGGGTCAGTTTTTGAAGTCATAAAAAGATAAAAAAGAGTGCTGGCATTCTAATGCTGCAGACACATTGGGCATGTGATGCAAGTTTAAGAAAAAGCTAAACTTGAGTGCAAGTATACACTGGGCAAGTAAGGAGGTGTGTCTTTTTCTTTATCGACTGTTACTAGAGCATGACAACCACCTAAAATTTTGCTGTGAAATATCAAAGCAGTGCAAAAATCCTGAATCTTGCTCCAGGTTTTTTTTTTTTTAGTCAGAGCTTTTGATTTTTGAAAGATTTGAGCTGAATCCGAATTCTTCCTCTAACCCTAAGGCTTCTCCCTACCCCTCGACTTGTAGGGGCATTTGTATGGGTAGGGGTGTCAGAAATAATTAATTTAACATAACGTGTTACGGGTAACGCGTTTTTGACTGTGAATCCCTCCACTGTCAGGGTGTAAACTCATTTCTTTACATGGGTGTGCCCTGAAGCCCTGAAGCATTAAGTTATAATTTTATAAAACTAAAATGACCAGCGAATGATGATGATGTAATCGAAAGGTTGTGTTGTCTGAATTTGAAGACAATATTTTTCCATAACTCGCCACTTGGAAGGCTAAATCTAGAGGTAGGGAGAAGCCGTAGGGGGTAGGGGAAGAATTCAGATTCGGCTTTGGTGTCACACAATTATCAACGGGCAAAAAACACTATTTTAATTACTCCTCCATGATTAACGTTCAAACTACTGCTACTTCTGTGAACTTTAAGGGACACCTTTCATATGTCACTACTAGGTTCGAGTCCCTGATTGGTCACATTCTTACCCCCCAAGTCGTCACATATTGACGTTTGGTTAAAGCCCCTTCTGCGTCAATATGGGACGACTTGGGAATGAGGATGTGTTGGATTGGTCAAAGTTCAACTGGTTTAACTTTCAACGTGCGTTCAATGGCTGCATGTTTTGAAAATGCTCATGGAAAATTGCATAAAGCACAAGAGTTCTGAAACTGAAACCCCAAAATGTGAATTAATACCCATTTACTTAGACTTTTTATTGGAATTGGCCGCTTGAAGACATGTTGGCGAGGGGTGGTGTGAACATAGCTTAAGACTCCAGTTCTCTCACATGATTTTATCCCAACCACATTCATTTACTAATTTGTCTCTTTTACTATTTATTTTAACTGACAGTGTATACGCAGAATAAGAGCTTCAAGGTAATAAAGTTTATTTAAATGTTACTTAGAAAAGCATAGTTTAAAAATTGTACATGTAAAAGATTTAGTTCCCCCCGCTTTCATCCCAGACCTTAATTTCCAGAGGAAAAGCTAAATTTAGTCTACGGCCAATAAGCAGCAGTTCCGTTTTCTTTTTTCCCTCGTGAGAGACGTCTGCTTTGAGAGTCACTTCACAGAAGTAACAGTGAAAGTCCTGAAAACATCAGCGTTTTAAGGGTGCATAAGCATCAACTCGAGCAGCAGTCAACTGCTTCTGCATCTCTCTAAATTCTTGAATGGTTTACAATTCAAAATCCTCCCAAGGTTGCAGTTGTCACTGTTGTTTTTCTTCCACTCAGCTTTCCATGAATATGTTCAGATCCAGCATTCTGAGCAGCCGGCTTCTTTAGTGTCATACTCTCTTCGTAAAGGATGTCAATAACACATGCAGCCTTTTTACAGGATTGTGTGGCCCCCTTCATCCAGACTGTCAGCCCACTTAACGGTCCGTGAACTGTTGCAGGTGTTGCAGGAATTGATTGTGTGAACAGTGAGGTGCCGTCTTTAAAATGTTCCGATGTACTGAATAAAAGCATGCCTTTGCTCCTCTTTCTATCCTCTCTGGTGTGATGAGACTGCTGATCTAGCTGCATTTCAGTGAGGAATCTTCTGTGAGCTTAGCTCTCACCATGAGTGAGTTGTCTGTCTGTCTGGATGCTATAAGAAAAGGTGAGCAGGATCACACAAAGCCTAAAGGTAGTTCTGCAGACAAAAACCACTGCAGTGTGGACCCTCCCCATTAGAAAAACCCCACATGGAGTGAGGGTTATTGTAGCTGCAGCTTCCACCTGAAACACCATCTGAAAGAATTTATATTTTGCTCCTCATTTCTGCACTTCCTCTGTAATTTTTTAACAGCTCTTTATCAATTTTATCCTTTAGATTTCTTTCAAAAAAAAAATGGAACACCCCAGGTGGGGTGTTCCGCCTGCTTGTGCTGGGGGGGCTGGCGTGGGGCCCCTTCCTGGGGGGGCCCGCCGCCGTCGGGGGTGCGGCTCG
>NC_050512.1:18667134-18672575 GCF_002922805.2 Oryzias melastigma
GTTAACATTTTATTTTGAAAGAGCACATAGTGGCCTTTCATAAGTATGTAAAATATGAAGCAAAATGAAAACAACTCAAGCCAATTCTCAAGGCTCAACAGTGCACAGCCCAATGACAGTTCCTGGCACTTATGCAAAGAGGATTTTGCTTACAGCAACTTCAATTAATTAAACAGGTGCACTGATTTGGATATAAAACATGATACAAATAAATCTATTTAGTAGTCAAAAAAAAAAAAAAAAAAAGCTTTTATTGTTACATCCTAAGCAAACGGCAACAACAACAACAAAATATGTATATATATATAACTAACTTATTTTCATACTGTTGGCATGTTTCCTTAATGTACTGCAGACACATTTATGTAAATTTTTAAAAGCTTTTTTTAATATCTAGAAAACCATTAAGCAATTTGACTTGTAATAAAAACACCTATAATTTATGTTTTCTTTTAATACAATCTAATCCAGAGATAGACAATAACAAAATGAAAATTGCCATGAATGACCATAGAAACAGGTAGGGGTTACAAAACACCTTAAAATAAAGGATTTTTTTTTTCAAGTGTGGATGAATGTATATCCAGACAAGCAAGCCCCACTGCTGCAAACAAAAAGAAAGATTGAAAAGAAGAGAAACAGTACCCTTGACGATATTCCTATTTGCTTTTTTGGATTTGAAGAGAGAATATGTGTCGACATTAGAAGTTCAAAGAAACAAAGGAGGGTGTAAACGACTATTCTATGCCATTGATCTCCCACTGTAGAGCAAAGCATAATATCTAACACAAAAACACTGAGGCAGACGGAGGCAGGAAGATAAAAAGCCAAGTTTACAGAGCATGCTTGAATATGGATCAGCTGACTGATTAACATCACATTCAAAGTATCAAGGAGCGTGGATGAGAGCGTGCTCTCGGGCCATTCGAGAGCCAAAAGTAATGCAATTACCATGACACGCCATACACTGCAGCAATTATATCAGAAGAATTGGTATGGACAGGAAAAAAATGGAAGTCAATTTTAATCAGGATTGGAGCCTAAACTCTTAGGGCCTTGTCAGATGGATGCAAGTCAAACAAATGCAGAGAGCTTTAGAAAAAAAACATGTCAAAGTGTAAAATGATGTTAATAGTGGTCATTTTTCCAATTCCATGGATAAAAGTTGGAAAAAAAGTGTCAGAACATGCATGATGCATATTATTTTTTAATTTTATATTTTACTTTGTAGAACAAGTTTATGCTTTATTTTACTCCAATCTATTCTATCGTCCTAAGGTCATTCTATACTTGGGAATATTTTAAACAGATGCTTGGCAGTTAAATGACGATAAACCAAAGGGACAAGCTATCTGTGTTAGGATTTTTCAAATTCAAATTCGAGACACGTTTCTTTGTCTTGAAAGACTCAGAACATGGCAGATGGATTTAAGGAAGTCCTACAGCTCAAAGTTTTTTTTTTTTTTTTAAACCTAGAATGAAGGCAGAGGAAGTGGTTTGATTGCCTTGCACAGTGGGAGATGAAATGAAACCACCACGGTACTGAAGCTAGTTTGCCACAAACAGAGTTTCTGTTTTGCACCTGGCCCTCTGGAGCAATTCACAATTTTCATGACCTTGGCCTAAGCCCCGGAGGAGGACTATCTCATGAGCAGGAAAGTGTCCCTTAAGAAAAAGGTTCTTGCATTCTATGAGGCTTTCTGCTTCTGGACGCCTTTGATTTCTCCTCATGTCTTTCCGACATGCATTTTTTTATTTAAAAGAGCAGCAGCGGTTTTGTGTGGTTTTGTTCCAAACTCGACTGAAAACTAGAAGCTGCAAACAAACACAAATAATAAAATATTTACCTTATATTTCCAGTTAAAAATAGCCTAAAACTTGGGTTTTGTGGGGTCAGTATTGAAGGTGTGCTCACTCAAATATATTGCACGATGGAACATATTTATTGATTTAGGGAAGGACTGGCAGAGAGATTGAGTTAGCGCCCGAGTGTGTCCAACTTTTGTGTCTAATCCCATACTGTGGCAAGTCCCCAGAGGCCCCTTCTTCTCTTCCAAGCCTAAATAAAACAGGTGAGAAACCACAGCCTCTTGGGGCTGGCCTCACATCACACTCGTGCCAACACTTAAATTGGCTTCTTCTCCTGTGGTTCCACATCAGTGATTACCCTCCCCATGCCTGGCCAAAAACAAGAGAATTAAATGCAGACAAATAAATAAATACATAAAACGCTTCAGGGTCAGAGTCAAAGCACTTTCTTTTGTGTGTTCCAAGGCTGGATATATTTAAAAAAAATGTCAGGGATTTGGTGGTACAGTATCTGTTTGCCACACATAGACAGAACCATTTAAGTGTTGTTTTGTTTGTTTGTTTATTTATTTGATTTGTTTATGCTGTAGTGTTCTGCCTGACAGGTTGGAATAATTATATCAAGGTGTCAAAAAGAAAGTCAAACCATTTTATTTATTTCAATTAGCCTATATATGTAAACTTAATCCATCAGGGAAAATGTAGAGATAATTTTAGAATTTCTTATTTTATCTCATTTAAAGACATTGACCTGAAAACAGCCATAACAGGCTAGTAGCATTGTTTTATGAATGCTGTAATAAGTCTGCACAATTTTCTTTTTCTTTTTTTTTAATAAAGTAGCACATGTTGTCATTACGATTAAGCTTATGTTGTAATATAAAAAACGCTTTGCATATATGGAGGACATATGTAAAATAATTTCAGATTAAAACTGTATTTCTGAGTATTTCATTCTTCAAATTGTGATGCATCAGTAGCAGATATAAATGTACCAGTTGAAAAAAGTTCAGATTAGTGATGCAGCAAAGTTTCACTGCTTCATTTGGCTCGTTCTCCTCACCCATATATTCATTTTCCTCGTCTGTACAGTTTCACACCATTTTTGTATAATTGTTCGCTACAACCTGACGCTCGCAGCGTGTCAAAGTGGTACAGTGATTGTAACTATCACTGTTTGATTTCTTTTTTTTTTAAATGTATTTTACTCCTTAATAGCCCAACATTTCTTCAATTGACTAAAAAACCGTTTGCCATTAAAACTGCCAACACGCTGAATGTTTCACTTTTCTTGGCTATTAGATGATATTCTCAGATTTAATGGTTACTGACCTTAAACTCTTTTAAAATGAAAGACCTTTTTTCTTCTACAGAATTAATTGATTCTGAATGAAATGTTAACCTGAACAAAGACAGAGTAAAGGCTAAAAAAGGGGAAGAGGGGATATTTGCACACATACTATGTTGCCATTTATTAATTCAGGATTTCTTTTTTTTTTTTCTGTTCTCACAAGTCAAGTCATCTTATTTTTCACAACATTGGCTTTAAAGTCTTCACAGTTGAAATCATGTCATCTTAAAAGGGTTTCAAACTCATTTTTTTGTCTGTATTGTGTAATCTGTTCCTGATAGATGGTCTGGCAGGCGGCCTGCTTTTTATCCACCAACAGCTGGGACTGCCAACACCTCCCTGTGACCCTGGACAGGATGAACTGATTGTTCTTGCGTTCCACCATTAGCTTTTGCTGAAACAAAATTCCAATATTACCACGCTACAAACCAGAAAACGCTGCATAAGATCTTACTCTGTGCTTGAGGCACTGATAAAACAACAACGTCTTCAGACAGAGGAAATCTTCAGGACTGCTGCGAAACCAACCAGAACTAATAGATGCATCGGAATGGAGTGGAGCAAGGAGTCTACATCACTGCTACAGACAATTTCAAACGGCATTTTCTTGTCTAGTCTGGATTCAAAACAATTTAAATAAATTAATCTTACATTTTCATTATATATCTCCTCCATCATGAGAAAAATGCTAAAAGAACATGTTAAATGCACCAAAAACACTATTTTTATTAGAGTGGGTCTTTAATTCACTTTTGGGAAATAAAATGGATGGCTGTCAAACTTTAAACATAAATCCTCCAGGAAGACAGATGAAACCTGCATCCCATCATGCTTTGAACAAAGGTGTTAAAATATGAGACTGATGTAATATCTAATGCATAGTGGATATTTATCAAAATTGACTACATATGACTGACTGAGTGAAACACTTGGGAGTGACTTTGATGTTCTTGGATGTCCTTTCTGAAAAAGAACAGGCCCCAATAAAGACTTTCGGAAGGAGTTATTTTAGGAAAATGAGCACAAAAGACTTTGTACTTTCCAGGAGAGATGAATGTCAAGTTTCTGCTGTGCCCCATGTCAAAATAAATCCAAGTCAAGATACGACAAAAAAAAATGCTTTGTCTTATTCTGTTTTCAACTGTCAACACATCCTTTTTCCATCTCTGTGTAAGGATAGCTGAACAGAGTGACATTAGCAAAAACAGGACATGTTTCAAGGGCTTGCTGACACTGACACCAGGTCAAAGCCCCACAGGTTACCTTTGTTATCTGCCAACTTATCAAAGACCTGATGGTGCAGATTATGAAAATTGAAAGTGAAAATGGGATCAAGATAGAAAATAACAAGAGGATAAATGAAAGCGTCAACAAAACATACGAGTAAAAATGATGATTCATGCATTTATTTAGACATGTGAACCACTGTATTTAATAATATGACATGACAGAAAGATAAAATGGGTACGTAATTCAAATATATCCTTGTTTTTGAGTTTAAATGATTTTTTTTAGAACTCACAGGAATTGAAGGTTTGTTTTACCTCATGTCACACATTTATGTGTCATTACTGTTTGTTAAGGGGAAGAAAAACACCTCGTGCTCATTTTAATCCTACAGTTGTAAACATGAGGGAGGAAGATAGCAATTACTGAGATTCAAAACAACTCCTGTACACCAACTCTAACTAGGCCCATGATACCAGGCATGTAAACAAACACAGCTGGAGGTAAATTCTTTCAGCTCTCACCATTTGAGATTTTTTTTTTTTTGTTTAAATCTCTCGCCTGAAACGATAACCATGAACCAGATAATCGTGTTTTAATCAGTCTTATGTCCTGATGTTAGGAGATAATGGTATTCAAATTCATGGGTGTGTCACACAGACAGAGGCTCTCTAAATCGGGGTTTGTCCTCAGCCACACAGTGGATGATTATGGGCTTGAAAAAGCTTGAAAGTAGAATGTGAAGGTGTGGGGTGGAGGGATATTTAGTGGTGTAGGTGCTAGTTTGATCCATCTGAGCTCTAATGTGTAGTGGTGGGCGTATCAATCTGAGTATCGACATTATCGATACCAAATTGAAATATTGATACTAACATGATGAGATTGATATTTTTGTTGGAGTTTTTCTCTGATCCGTAAAGGAAAGAGCTTGAATTTACTGATGGAGTTCATGCAATTGCAACATCCATCTGTCTGCATTGTTGCCAGATTGGGCAAAAAATAGCCCCTCACCTCCCTGTCTCATTGGAGAGTTGAGAGTGTAATTAAAGAGCCA
>NC_050512.1:18672788-18705905 GCF_002922805.2 Oryzias melastigma
TAAACTCAGTAATAGAAGTTAAAAGTTCATTGTTTAAAAAAAATACAAAGGTAAAAGACTACTTTTGTAAAATAAACACAGCTCCCTATACATTTTTTTAAGCTGAAGTAAACAAACTGACAAACAAAGCAGTAGGCTACATCTGCAACAAATATATTTTAGCAGGAACAGAAACAGCACTCATGCCTCATTAGCTCCAGAAATTGTGTGTATTTTTAGCCAGTGAAGTTTCATCAGCCAATAACTAAAACTACATGTGGCTGTAAGCAATGACCCTCTTAGAGGAACAAAGTGCATTAAAACCTAGAGAGCACAGGAGAAGCCAACCACTACAGCAAGATTTTTTTTACTCTGTATTAATCTCGTTATCTGCTAAAAAATAAGACCATTATGATGTGCTAGGCAGATGCTTTAAAATGGTGGTATCTTTTTTTTAAATGAGATATAATTTCTAATAATTTCCCAAATTAACAAATTCATATGATTAACAAAACAGAAAATGTGTTGAACTAAAGATGAAATAAACAAAATTTTAAAAATTGCAACAGAGTCACGATTACATATTAAAAAGCCCTTTAATGAGGTCAAACTGGATCAGTTTATGTTTTTTTTTTACAAAACCTTTTACGTTGAATGGGCTGAGTAAGAAAATGGCTTTTTTTTGACAAATTCAGCTCATATGAATGGAACATAAAGAGCAACAGCCCTGGAAATACTAACTACCAATATGTAGTAGTAAGAATTGTGAAGTATAAACAACAGGAAAGACAAGTATCATTTAATATGCTGCTCTGCACACCTGATGTTCACAGTGCAAGAGGTTGTGTCAAGCTTTGCTAAGTATTTGCAGCAAAGCATACCAACGGTAAGTCTCGAATTAATCAAAAACTCCAATAAGTGCGTTGGTCATCAAAAGCCAAACTTTTGGCAAACATTTAGGAAAACCACTTATGTTATCTAAATTATTATTGAAGTAATATACAGCAAATGAGAAAAAAAGATAACTTTAGCCAAACATAAATAGATTTATTTGAAGTTTCTCATATTTTCTTTCTAAAAATTGCATTTTTTTTTACTTTTTGTACCATTTTTTGTTTTTCTTTTATCTATCAGGAGATGGGCACGACAACAAGAATAGCTAACTTTACAAAGACAAACGAGGTTAAGTGCTCACTCCTAATTAATGAAAAACACCTCATTCCATTGCGAACAACAAACTGTAAATATGAACTATTTACTGTAATTGGCCCACTCCACCGCCATATTCAGTTATATGGTTAATGAATCATTGTCACAACCAAATAGGTGACAAGCTAACAATTACCCTTTGTAGATATATATTACTTGATAATTGCTTTTGTACTTTAGATCTGGATTCGTGGGTTGTTTTGCACATCAGTAAGCAAGTGTGAAAGCTAATTTGTCTGTAGCCACAGACAGCCAAGTTGGCAAAGTTTGGTGATGTCAAAGGATTAAGAATAAATAAGACTTTGCATCTTTCAGCAGCTATTTTTAGCAATATGCTCTGAAGCTTAATACAATGTATCAAAGCTTTTAAAGGGACATGTTTAACTTTTTTTTTAAAGTTGGGTTTTGCAGAAATAATACTAATAAGAACTGGCCGTCAAATTAAATTTATAACTATGTGGTGATACATTTCTTGCAGAGGAAAATGAAATAATAATAAATAATATAATAATAATAATAATAATAATAAATATATAATAATAACAAAATAGATCTTTGCTGTTTTTTATTTGTTCATTTTTAGCACAATTAATGTACAGCAGCAGTGGCTCATTAGAAATGTAATTCTGGATCGTAAGCCGGACTGTTGCGAGCAACCCGCTCCCCTCCCCGTCGCTGAGAGCTCTGAGCTAATAGCCTCAAGCTAACATTAGCAGCGAAAAACTAATAGCGAGCAATATTAGATCGATCCAGTCATGGAGTTTATGGCCAGAATTGCAATTCGCTTCAGCATGAGTGCAGAACGCTTATCATGTCCTCTACTATGAGAGAAATGCTACAAGAACATGTTAAAACTCATAAAACACTGTTTCATTGGAGTGGGTATTTCAAGAGAAAACGGAGGAAAAAAAATAAAATGGGTGTAAATAATCAATTAATCTTTGTGTTATAAAAAGAAAAAAACAGCAGAATCCACAAACACGCATGTGTGTATAACTTCTCCGTTGTAAAAATTCTTAGAAAGTATGTTTTTGGGAGCCTCTTGCCAGAGATATAGTATGCTGCAGAGGTTTAGTCCACTTGGATTCCAAGGAGATGGTATTATGCATGTATGTTATTATATTATGTATGTTCTCCACAAAACTGGTCAGAAGCTTTGAGAGTATTTGCTTCCCCTGGGAAGGGATAGAAGAGGATCCAAAGTCAGACCCAACCCTGCCCTCCCCAGGAAGAGAAGCATGTGCCTCTTCTTTTTATGCTATTTATTATGTTTAACTATCTTTTGTACTTCCTACATTTTCACTCCACATTTCTGAATATTGTTCTTCTAGTTTGTTTGTCTTTTTAGTATGCGATTCCTTTTTCTTTTCTTTCTTTCTTTTTTTTTTTTTGAAATGTCACAACAGCTGTTGAAAAGGAAGTCCTCCAATTGCAAAGTCACAGATTTCAAAAATAGTTTCAGCGACTAAAAAGCACAATTAGTTCAGCCAAATGCCCAACTGGAACAGAACACATCCTCCCACCTGTGTTCAGCTACTCCTTAAAGCTGCATGTGCCCTCTCACTGTCTTCAGAAGAATCTGCCAAGATGAGGAGCACAAAAAGGTAGAAGAGGCAACTTTTGCTGTGTTTGATTAAGCCCTTAGTCACAACTGTCCTTACAGGTGGATACGGGCTGTCTGCGGGAAAAAAGGGAACGTATGGGGTACATAGGTGGCCCACAGAAAATACCAAAGGCATAAACTGCTCTGAAAGCTCATATAGTGAATGTTCATGTACATTTTTTTTTCTACAGGCATGCTGCGGGAGACAGGTTGTTGCAAACACATACGGTTAAAATGGGTAGCAAGTAAGTGAGGAGCAGATTTACAGATTTTTCCTTTTTTCAAACCCCCAAACCCTGTGCACAGTGTAGGAGGTCCATTGGTGCTGTCCAAGTGACAAATGTGCACTCCTTGTGGGCAGTTAGACAGTTAGAATTTAGGAAACTAGACAATGAGAGTGCAGTCTGTGTGGGCATTCAGTGGGAGCCCTATGGGCATTTATTTGTCTCATCCTGTGTTGCATTTTTACACAGTAAATAAGGAGCTAATGTGAGCATCTTACTAATGACTACATCAGAAAATTTAGACTCTAAGGCCCAATCAAATTCTTCCCTTCTCCCTCCCCCTTCATTTAGCCCTCCAAACAGAGAGTTGTGAAAAATTGTGTCTCATATTTCGGACGTCATTTTCATTAGATGAGGTCACCAATAATTGCTGGTCAGATTTAAAAAATACGTTTCCCGGACACACTTGGACTTAAACTGCCCCTTCAAATGGAGGAGAAGGGCAGAATTTGGATTGGGCCCAAATCTTATCCTGTTGGTTTAGAAGAAAACTTGTCTCATCTACTGCTGATTACCAGGATCAGGTATGTTTAGCCAATAAGGATCTTCAATGGCAGGTTAGTTGGAAAACATGTTGAACACCGGCCCTCAAGACCTGGAGTTTGAGATCTGTGGACTAGAGTGTGTCATACGGACACCATATGACAGCTATGCTTGTACGTCATAAGTATGCATAACTTAAACTATCCTTACAAATACTTCATGATACACATACCACAATTGTATGTTCCATTTTCATGATATACCTAAAAGTGGCTGTACAACCCTCAAGAGAATGGCAAGACACACCTACGCTCTTATAAAAAAATTGTAAGCCATCATATTGTAGCATGATTATTTGAATAAACAGAGTATTATACTTCATTACTTTTAAGTATAAACATATACAGGTCTTATCCATCCTCAAAGCAAAAGAATTAGAGCTCTCCTAAGCCCTTCATCAATGGCTGTGTCAGCAGACTCCCTGACTTGTTCAGTTCTGCCGAACAATTCCTCTTTTTTTTTGTTTTGGTACGGCAGGACAGAGTCAGACAGGGTCCTCCATCACCCTGACTTAGGTGGGATAGCTGGATCTTTGAGCAGCAACAAGGGTGGTGGGTGGAGTATAACTGCAAGCCAAGCCAGACACATCTCCCTTTAGATCAATCACATTTCCTCCTCTCTGTCCTTGAACCCTTCTTGCCTTTCATTGCTTTATTCCTACCTGTCCTATTTAGAGAGCAGGAACGTGATTGGAAAGTTTACTATTGTAAAAAAAAAAAAATAAATAAAAAAGAGGGACCAGCGTTAGATCAGGCCTTTAGGGTTGCTGCCATCAGTCAGCTTCCAGCGGAAACGCGCGAGCGTGTTTGTGTGCAAACACATGCGCATGAGCATGACAGCGAGCATGTCTGCTGTCAAGGGTTGCATGAGCAGCTCGGTGTGATCATTGTTGTCTCGACACACTTCGCTCAGGCACTGCCACTTCAGAACCAGGGAGCCATAAAGCATGCCTGTCTGCCTCAAAGCACCATCCATCCACAGGCACTCAACACCAGCTGAAACCTCTGATCTTTTACACAGACACAATGCAACTAGCTGGGCTTACAATGATAGCATGGCAGCTGTAAATAATACAACACGCACAAATGGAGTCATATCTTGGCATCCTGGACTCCCTTCACTTTGTTGATCTAAAGTTTGCTTCAGCGTTTACCAGGTAACTGTTTCTTTTCAGACACACTCGCTTAATTTATTGCTACAGAAGAAGAAGCAGGATTTTTGCAGACACTCAGCTTGTAGTATGTATGATTGATGATCAATCACCGCCATGCTCATCTCTACGTCCAGTGTCAGCAGGACAGATTTGGCAGTCTGGAGGCAGAAGGAGTGGGGATGTGGGCTGATGTCAGTGCTCTCTGGTTCTGTCACCTGCCAATATCAATCCTGTGATAGTTTCATTTCATGTTTTATCCATTAGAGGTCCCACAATGCAGTGATTTTCCCTAACACTGACGTCCTTGTGAGCTGTTTCGATGCTTAAGCGGCAGCAGCAGGGTTTTTCAGCTGCTGTATTTACTTGGTCAGGATGATTGTACATCACCATGACATTTTCCTTTTTGTGCAAAAGACAGTGAAGAAAACTGAATATCAAAAACAGATACAAGTTATTGTTTGTGTTTGGTTGTGAGAAGACTCTAAAATGTATAAACTGTTGTTGAAAGTGGGTTTGCCCATCAAAAGCTTCTCCTGTTCTTGAACATTTATTGAACTGATGGGTGTGCATTAAAATAGGAGGGGAGGAAGCAAAGTGTGCAAGTCTGTAAGATAGAGGAGGATGAGTCAAAGTGCTGCGTGGAGCTCTGCAGAAATAAACTTTTACTGGGAAAATAAAAGTTATACTACAGAGCCTGTTATATGTGGGTGGACATTATTATATCTTAAAAGGTGAGGCACCCATGCTTTATTTTTTAATATTTCCTGGTATCACAAGAGTTTATCACTACACCTTTCATAAAGATCACAGATACAAGTTTATTTATTTATTTTTTTGTAATATACAGGACAGATGCAATAATACTGCATTTTTTTTAGTCTGTAGAGTCGATCTTTGTTGTCAATGGAATCTCTCAACTACAAAAAAAGGAGGTTGTTTACATATGTAGCTTATTGCTTCTTACTTTGTTGTTTGCAGATATCTGACGAGAAAGAGACAAACTGCACCTTTTAGATGCAAAAGCCACAAAAAAGACAAAAGTATGTTTTTGTTTTTAAAGAAAGATGAGTGTAAAAGCTCAAAAACAGCTTTCAACTTTGACTTCTTTGGGTAAAATTCCTGAATCCCATTGATTGAGCATAGTAATCCAGGTCAGAACCCTGAAGTAGCAGCCACAGAAGCTACCTAAGCAGTGTGCGGGCCAGGCTGAAATTGATCCTAGCTCTCTCTGGAATCAAACAGTATCCAAATCCTCTGTGCCATGCAGCTTCTGATACAATCTTCTAGTTGACCCCAGTGCTAAGTGAGACAAAAGAAAGATAGAAGAGAAGTAGAGAAAGTGAAACAAAATAAAATGTGGTTTTGACCATATATCTCCCTATTTTTTATGTTTAAAATAAATACATTAAACTTTTTTTTGGATGAGCTATAGTATATAAATTGCCACCAATTATAAGGTAGAAACATGCATTACCCACACTGTATGAACATTATTTTTTTTTCTTTTTTTAAATGATCAAGAACTGTAACCTTTTAAAGTCAATGGAGGATTTGATTCTGTACCCAGAAAAAAATAGTATATTAAAATAGTATTTTAAATAGTTTATTTATTGTTTTAATCCTGAAATATATGCTCAACACAAGCATTGTGGGAGCAGATCGCATGATGCACAGATTCTACATAAAATTCAAATGTGACTTTAACTTCCAAAAATGTCTATTTCAGTTCCACTTGAATGACAAGTGCATACAATAGAGTAATAATAGTAAAAATGTTCAAATAACCAAAATTATGTCGCTTCAAAAGATCTTTTCATGCTGTTACCAAACAGTGAATTACTGAGCAGGATGCTTGTGCGCTCTTCTAGAGTAATTGCAGAGGCAGCACACCTTAAATGATGTGTTCGAGGTCACAATCCACCCTCCACACAGACCATGCACCTTTTTCTGGGATGAAACCTTGAATAAAAGTGGGATAAATCCTTGAATTAAATTGTTGTCTTTTACCTTTACCATGCTGCATTCTATTTCGGCTTGAGATAAAAACCTTGAACAACTATCTTTACTTATTTCAATAAAGGGTATTTATTTTGATTGTCATGTATTATTTAGCTAAAGCTAATAATATAGTGTGATACATTAACAGTAAATGAAGATTGAAAGATAAAGCTAATTTTGTTGGGTTTCTAAGTATGACTTTGAAACACTTGCTCACTCTGAGTATAACCTAGTTGCTATTTGCCACATTGCTTTGGAAGGATGTACTAAACACTTGGTTTTAGGAAATAATAGACTGATAACACAAGCAGGCCACAGGGGGCAGTACAGCAAGATGTAGGACATCTTTTAGTGTGTAGAGTAGCACCACAACTTCTTTAATATTTCAATTTGCTGAAGAAAAATTCTTTTCAAAATGGTGGGGTTTAAGTTTTTAACCAGCCAGCAGTGGATGCAGTTTATTTTTTAAAAAATAAACACAAATGTGTTGCTTATTCACATTGCTTTGCTGAGAACAGCTTTGTGAATCCAGATTTTTATCCAATTTTTATGTCTTTCCATTTGAAGCCTCAAGGTCTCTGGGAATCACCTGAAATTAGTCATGTTAAACAGTGGGGTAAAACAAGGTTAAGCAAATTAAAAATAAAAAGAAATGCTTATGTTACTAATGTTAATGGAAGAGTATCACGAAAGAGAAGATGGTAACATTTCAGACAAGATATTTACCTAAGCTTTAAATTTCATTAATATGAGATCAATTGTCTCTTAAATTTAGCTCTGAAAACAACCTCTACATCTTAAGAGTATCTTGAAGCTGTGAACCATGGATTAACTATATAGGCCTGGGGATTCTATAAGCTTTTTTTTTTTTACTTGTATTTGTAAAATAAAAATTAGACAATAAATGACTGAATTAAAATATAATTTTTAAAGTGAAATTGGAGCTGACTTGCAATATATATTCCCAGCACAAATACCTTTGTCAGCAACATACTGTGTTTTTTATAAATAGTCTTAAAGCTAAAAGACAAATACATATATGAAGCTGTACATTCATTTTATTTATGTATTTATTTTTTTGACTTGTCCTGTCCAACAGCTGAGAAAACAGATACGAGCTGAGAGCCTCTTGTATTAGACAGATTTTAGTATAAACCTCTTTTGTATTTTATGCTAAAAATACGGGAACACTGCAAAAAACTGTACATTTATTGCCTAGATTAGAATGGATTGTCATTCAGATTTTCCCCTGCTTTTAAAACAGTTCATGTTTTGCTTCTTTTTTTTTTTTTCTTCAACAATAGAAGCAAATTTCTCTTTCATTTAAAAGGGGTTTCCAATACATTTCCACTCATACCAAGGTTTAAAAAATAAAAAGGAAAATACAGAAAATGAAATTAATCAGAACATCCCATTGGTGAACAAAAGAAGATAATTTTATCTACTATATATATATATATATATCAGACAGGAATATTTTATAATCTCTAAAGGCCTTTGCTGTGGTTCTAGAGAAGGTCACATCTAACAAGGCCATGTTCACCATGGCGACAACAGAGTAATCCCATCAGTGTGCATCAGCCTGTCTTATTGTATTTATCTGCAGGGTTTTCAGCTCTGGAACACTCCACATTGATTGCTGTCCAAGAGCAAATCCTGGTGTCACAGCAAGTGAAGCAGTGAAGCCATGCGTTTTCACCTTTATAGTTACAAACAAGAAATCAGAAAACCTTAGGTTGCAGTTTATGTCAACATATTACTGTAATAAGAATTAAATTTGATATTTTTGACATGTAAATATCTTGAAATGTACATGTATTCTGCCCATTGTATTTTGCATCTTAAAATAAAGCTTGAAGATAATGCAGGGGGATAAACTAAACCAGAAATAGGTCATAAAAACATAGAGCCTTTTTTTGCATTCTTAAGAACTGCAATCATTATTTTAGTGCAGCAATTGAGAGAACTTATTTCTCAGTTGCTTTAGGTGGAATATTTTACGACATATTGTGAACATGATAACTCATAAAATCAAGATGGCACACAATTTCAAATGTTAAATTGAATCTAGTAATAGTCTTAAGAAGATTTGTATTTTTTTTTTAATTATTTAGTTTAGCTAAATGTATGAAATACAAATCCAAAAGACAGTGGCTCCGTTTATTTATATTTGTTGACAGATGGGGCTTCTCTTCCACATGTTCACTCCTACATATAGGCAATAAGGAAGAAACATTTTCACATGAACATTTCAAAGTATGGCCAACTTTTGATTGATGCCCTAACTTGAGTCTATAATGGAATACATGCACAGCCCATATGGTGCATTAGATAAGGTGTCTACCACTTTCCCTTCACAGAAAAATTAAGGGAGTTTCCAACAGTTTTGTTGGGGACTTGTTTACCAAACAGCAGTAGAAATGTGAAAGGTGAGGCTATTCAATGTGTTTGCAATGCTCTCTTTTTTTTTGGCTAATAAGCATTAATTTAGTTCAGTTTTGGCAGGTATCAACCAAGACAAACATGCAAAAACACTTTGAAAAGCTGTTGAATTTAACAGAAATATGGAATAGCAATTTAGAGGAGGAACCTTTTGAAATAAATATGTTTATGGGCCATTATTACAGTAAAGTTTGGCATTTAATATTTCTTTCTTTCAAAAAAATGAAAAATAAATAATAATCGCATGTCCATAATCCTAGGATTCTCATAAACAGGTGATTACAAAAGTGATCTTGAAAACTTGATAGTGTTTGTCATTTTATTTCTTCTTATCTTAAAAAGTAAACAAAAAAAATTCAAACATAAATTCTAAAGTACATATCAAAAGTTGGCAAATGTATCATTCAATTAAATAAATATTAGGTTGGCTTATCTATCTGCCCGAGTGCCCTCCTCCTAATTGCCATGAGCACAAGCGTGAAGGGAGGGATGAAGAAGAAGAGCGCGAGCAGTTTTAATTTTCAGAAAATAAACAAACAGGCTCTGTAAGAAATGTGGCAGCAAACACGTGACCATAAATATTTTGTTACCTGTGCTCCAATGTAAAAAAATGTAAAGAAATAATGGGTTGATCTTAATGGCTGCAAATTGTGCTAAAGTTGAAACATTTGGAATCATTGTACATGCCCCCCGAGTCAAAAAGGTATTTCATGTTCTCTCTCATCAAAATAATAATAATAATAATAAAATAAAATAGCAGGATGAACTTAAAACAAAGTGACCACGAATTTGATTGAGTCTTTAAAATTATCTTCTTATGTGTTTTCAATAGCTTAGTTCCCATGAATGTCATTGCTTTTGAACAGAACCGGAGTTATGACGCTTGATTTTTCTGCAATATACTGTGGTACTTTTATTTTTTACTTTTATTTGATTCATTATAGCCAGAGTTCAACATTTTCTGCCTTAAGCCTGTTTTTATGCAAATTTATAAACTGCTAAAAATGCTTTGTGAAGTTATCATGTCTTCCATCCTTTTATATTAGTATGCAAATTAAATCCATAAATATTTTTTTTACAATTACATTAATAATGGGCGAAAATTATACAGTTAATTAAACACAACATAACCTGTTGACTTCCTGTGATTGTGATTAAAAACAAATCAATTGATAGTTTACTGGAAACCAGGTAGTGCTCCTTTATTCCCATTAACAAGTGCAAATGAGAACTTGGTGAATAAAACAAAATGTCTCTTGTTCATTCAAAGATTTCGTGGAAGGAGGTATATTCAGGCCAAAAACAAAAGGAGAAAGAAAAATGTTTTCTCACCTCCAATGAATTTGAAAAAGAAAAGAAAAGCAACATTTCATCTACAGGTAATTTGGGATTTCACAATGAGATAAAAAAAGTCAATTACTTTTGAAAGTGCAAACAACACTTGGGCATTTCCAAGAAAAGGACAAAAGAAGCCAAAACCTAGAACTACTACCAGTACATAGTTCACATAGTCTTAAATGGGTTTTGTTAAATTAGAAAATAAGTTTGTTGCAAGCTACAAAGGTAAGATCAAACCTGGAGGGGATAGTCACACCTTGTGCAGGCAAAACAAAACAAAACAAACAAAAAAAAAACATATTTTAAATAGAGACATTATGGAAATGAGAACCCCCCCCCAGTACTTTTTATTATAACAAAAATGTTTTTTGTGCGAGTCCCAACTGTGGTAAAAACACATGTTCTCAATATGTGTAATAAGAAAAATAAAACATTGAATAAAAAACAATGAAGGCTAAGTTGAATTGGACCCACTTAATCATCCATTTTAAACACATTGTTGAGTTAGGTTGGGCTAAACTCCAGTCAATGTCTATGATGCATTTCACGCTTTAATTTGGACTTTCAGAATCCTATATTGTAGGTGATGTCAGAAATCATTCGTCCAGTGTATGTAAGTATATTGCCTCAACTACAGAATAAACCTCAAGCCCCAGTCACAAATGCCTGTACGGGTGGATAGGGGGTGTCAGCGGGCAAAAAAAGGGGCAAATCTGAATGAGCCATGAAGGGTGGTTTGGGTGAAATATCAAAATTGGTGAATCCGAAGCGTGAAAATGCAAATGCACATTTTTTTTTTCCAATAACCGTGCTGCGGGTGACCACTCGAAGCAAACACTTAAACAATTTGCAAGGGTGAAGTAGGGGAGGCATAGGTGTGTCCAACTGATTCTTACTCTTTTTGTACCCCTGAATCCTGTGCACTTCGTTGGGACTCCTTTAGTTCTGTTCAACTAAACGACAAATGCTCCCTTGCGCACAACCTGGCTGTTAGAAATGAAACTTTTTGGCAATCAGAGAATAGTTTGTGTGGGCATCCAATGGGCAAATAACTATTAGATGCAAAATTAATGTGAAAAACATTTGGGTGCAGTCTGAAGGGAGCCATTCCGTCCAACTCACTAATTACTAGAATTCAGTGTTATGATATATGGGTGATGCTGTTGTACAGTGTTCTAAGTGCGTGTAACTTAAGGCACTTAAGCCACTAACCGGTCCGGTACAGTCTGGTCCAGTATTTTAATCTTAGTATTTGGGGCGGAGCCGCTGTAGACACTCGTTGATTGGCAGAAAGTGATGACAACATTAGAACGCACAAATATAGCACTAAGCTAGCATTTTTTTTTTTTTTTTTTTTTTACCGCGGTATTCTTCTTAGCCGCCCGCAATCTTCTTTCCAACAACATTAAATCCCTGTTATACACGATGTACCAGAGGCAAAGCAAGAAAAAGACGAGCTGCTGGATGACCTCCATTGTTGTTGCTTTTCTAGACGTCACACTACAATGACACTAGTGGTCTACACCACACACGCGCACTGAAAATAACCGCTCAGTGGGAGCAAGGCTTAACTAAGTGGAAAAGCTGGTCAGAATTAACTGGTCCATACCATACTACTCCTTACCGGACCGTACCAGACCTCTCAGTGGAAACGAGGCTATAGATTATCCTTACAAGTTCTTGATGATACACTTACCAGATGCACACCAATAGTACATTCCAATTTCTTGATGTCCCTTGAGGTGGCCGCACGACCCTCAAGGGAACTACAAAAAAGACGTGCTCACAGTAAAATGCACCGCCTTCTGCCTACGACCCTCCACAACCCTGACAACCCTAAAACCTCCAGCACGGTGCATGTGACTAAGGCTTAAGCTAATCTAACAATTTCAATTAAAGCATTTTAATTGCGCTAAAAGGCTGCATTTAACTACAGTACTAATTACTGGTGTCTTCCAAAGCAAAAACATTGGGGGTGTTGAAGTCATTGCGATACTATGGATTATAAGGGGTCCTACTTTCGTTTCATGGTTTTACTATTGTGCTGACTCGTAGTTTGCCAAATTTATGTCTCCCCCAGTTTTAAGAGAAGGCTTTGGGAGAGGATGATGTGGAGGTATTTTGTGTCTGGCTGTACAGACCTTGACCATGATTCATAGAAGAAATCATCAGAGCTGCACAGTAGAGATACTTCAACACCATGCTGTCACTGCATGGCTCATTTATCACTAACTCATTGATTTATCACTTTATAGATTTTTATATTGAAACACCTTTTTTTAAATAATATTTCTAGATTTGTTGCACTAAGGTTGCCTTAAATAAATTCAAACTACAAGTACAGCACTTTTAAAGCCTGACTTTGATACATTAAGATAATTTGGTCAGAACCGACTGACAGTAGAAAGGGAGGATACACCTGAAAGGAAAAGCCTATAAGATGGACAAGCAGAGACTTTGAGGATTCAATTTTTGTTTTAGTATCCATTATGTGCAATGCAAATAAACGGCACAAAGAGCGTGGCTTAATCTGTTTTTATAATGCAAGCACACAACACAAACCAGAAGATGGGCCGTCTTTCAGCAGGGGAAAAGGTCAGAGATTTGAAATAATGAATGCAAAACACCAACAAAAAGGGGTTTTAATTAGAAGCTGACTCAAAGCAATGAGCACCTTTGAATTTGTTGTTATGGAATAATGTTTATTAATGTGTTTATTCCCTGGCTTAAACACAACATCATGCACCCTGATTACTATATCAAAGAGGGACAGGCAGCTGGAACCCAACATAAGCTTTATTGCTTTTCCACAGCACAGACTAGTGGAGATGTGGGGTTAAGAGTATAAAGTAAATTAGAAAATGTGCCACAGACTAAGACACAAAACACTTATTACGGCGTCCATACTGGGTGAATGGAATCGGCTGAGTAGAAGTGACAATCCTGTTAAAATGTGGGAAGTGATGATTTGTAAGAAGGCAGGTATTTATATAATTCATTTAAGATGACTTGATTTTTGAGGCCCTTTTAAACAGTGCCGAGCTCAATCACACTTGGCCAGAAAGTGGTTTTGATGCGGGCTTTCTGCCAGTGTCAGCACTGAAGCAGATGACTAACTCATCTAATAGAGGAATCACTTTCAAACCAAACTCTATATACTCCACCCCATCGAGACCCCCTGCATTCAGAAAAACCAATGGGCATACTATCCAATCCCCCAACCCTACTGAATCTATAGAATGATGGCTAAAGGGAGGCTTCCTACTTCTTTATAAGAATCTTAGCAGGAAAGATTGATATGCAATAAATATAAGAGAGGAAGAAAAAGGATGGTTAAAAAAATGATAAAAAACCCTCCAAAGATTGTGATGCAGTGTTTTAACAATAAGTAACCAACTGGGATTCATGGCAATCTTACAGTTTCAGCTTGCCAATTCACAGCACTGAATATAATATCAGATGACTCTTGGTACATCTTAGGTGTGAATGAAGGAACATTAACAGCTGAGACACTGCCAATAATTCAGTTGGTCAAAACCTGCATGTCCTTCAGTGCTTCTGTTTAGAGTTTAACCTGTGTACTGTAGACTCTATGAGTCCATACCAACTTTACTATCATTCAGTTGAAATAAAGTACCTACAATTTAAAAATAAAAATTGATATTTGCTTATTTTGTATATTAAATAATTAAGAAGAAATATAACAAACTGTTCAACTTTTCACACGTGTGGAATCATAGCAAATTACCTCAATAGAGCTGAAACCCTGCACCATTTAAATACAGTTCTGCACTATCATTTCCATTGTGCTTCTAAGAAGTTGAGGAGTAGTTGCAGTGTTTCTGACCACAGATCAAAAATACAACTTTGCCCCACCAAAATGTTTTTTTTTTTTTTTTTTTTTAGAGTTTTAATGGATATGTGATTGCACTCTGTATACAATATGTGGCTCCAACATCAAAAAAAGGGAAAAAATAAACATTTTTTCTGGGATTTGTCAAAGGAAGTCAGAACTAATAGTCATTCCGACAAAAGAAAAATGTCGAAACCCATAATTCTGTTTCAAAAATGACAAAGGAAAAATTACCTGTTTTCATTTTATTTAAGTATCTATCCTATTGCCCAGGCACCTAGGGCACTTGCCTAAACTGATCTAAATGTCAAATTAAAAATATATGTCCAAGATAGTTAGATGATGCAATATAATAAACACATTCCTACTCAAACTTGACATCAGGGGTGTGATTTAATTTGTCATTTATTCCAATTGTGTCATCCACCTCTGTGAATTTTATTTGTTATTTCATTTGGAACGTTCTGTTCCATTCTGAGGTAAAGATTGTGCAAGTCCATTGGATAATATCTGTGCTTTAAAGCATTCAGTTTAAAACTATTGTCTGGTGTGACACTTGCCAAATATACTCCTTCACTTTGTGACTATGTGCCGTTAGAAACTGTCATTTCATGCATCTCTTCGATCATTTTTCCTCCTGAACTCTTATCCAGGTCAACATTATACAAAATACTTTTAACGTAATACTTTTTTTTTTTTTTTAATCTGGTTGAATAAAAAAAGTGAGTTTTGAAACCTATTCAGTTAATATAAAACGATACCTACTAGTTTGCTACAATAAAATGTTACTGGTATTCTTTAAAATGTGTTTTATTAAAACTTCTTAGGAGATTTTTTTCACGGGTTTCAACCACAGTGTCTTGCAAATCACAAGTATAAAAGAATAATATAGAAGTGTGAGAGTAAAATGCACATGCATGATGTGCTCTTTGGATGAAAGGGAGAGTATAATAGTAGGTTGGAACTCTGATGCATGCCAGTTTGTTGTTTTTTTTTTTTGTCAATCTATTATGTAATATGTGTAATAAATATATTAAAATCATAAGTATTACTGTTACGCCGGCACCTCTTCATGTCATTGTGCGCGCATGAAATAACAAGATTTTCTGTCTAGAAAGGAGTATAAAATCTTAAGTAGGAGTGCTATTGTAAACTGTCCCTCACCCCGGTCCATGAAATTTAGATTTATATGCCTGCTCTTTATACAAACACATTTCTGCTTTCGAAAACGCAATTTCATTCATATCTAAGTCTAGAAGAGATGCTTCACTTGAAAACAAAGAACTAAAGAGGGAAAAGTGATTTACTTAACATTTAAGTGCAATTTCTTTTATGTAGGCTAATATAGATCAAACAACTGTAATGAGGATCTACTTCAATTGGAACAGTAGATTAAACACATATTATTATTTTATTTTTTATTATACACAAAAAAGCATATATTTTTTTCAATAATAAATAAAAAACAAAAAAAAAGTATTCACAAGAAAAAAAAGTGTGATTTAAAGGTCAACTCTTTAGGTGATGTCTGCTAGTTTCCTAAATGAACTTTACGCATACATTTTTAAAAAGTTGAGCTTTGTGTTTTTTTGTTTTTTTTTTTAGCTTTAAGTGAAAAGCTGATGTAGACTTTTACAAAAAAATGTGTGAGTGAACAAAAAGTCAAGAGCTATAAACTCTCTGATTAAGCCATTATTTGCAGTTATAGACAGTGAGTACAATTAAAGAGGAAATAAAAATCAGTCTGGGATGAGGCCAGTGAGCTTTCTTTGGCTCTACCATTTACAGTCCTATACGGTAGTAAGGTCCCACTAGAAGATAACAACGTGCACACTAGAGGCTGTGGATTTTGGGAGTCTAACTTTAATCCTCCAGTATGTCATGACACCATCAGAAGGTGAATATGCGGGCTGAACTTCCAGACTGGTATATCAAAATGAACTGCAATTACAATATTGGAATATATGGATATCTGAACCATCCCCCTCAGCTTTGAATGAGGCAGGATCATTTTCAGCATAGGTTGATCATCTGGTCTTCATCCAGTTATCATTGCAGTGCTTGAGTGAGCACAGTAAGTTGAGATGGCTCTGTTTATCAGTCATGTAGCACCTGCATTGCATTTACACCGCATAGTCACAACATTACCACCCTTTCTAATCTCACACCTCTCTAGCTTTTTCAGTTCCAGTGAGCAGACAGTCAAGTGCAATCAAATCAAAAGGAGAGTGGCCCTGGTGGGATGGTATGAGTCAAACTAAACAAACACAGATAAAAAAAAGTAAAAGTATGTTGATGCATGTCTATTTTTAATTAGTTCCTCTTTCACAATACCCTGTCAAACATCAATCTCTTCCACCGGAAATTTATAATCGATATGGGGAATCATCGACTTCTTTATTAAATCTGCTTTTCCTCAAACATGATTTAGTTGGGTTTTTTTTTAGCATTTTTTTACACAATATGTTTTTGTAAAAGGCCGTGTACAAACTAAAAAAATAAAAGCTAAGGGAAAAAATAGAAATCTGGAAATTAGTCTCTGGTGTCAAAAGCTCAGAGTTTTAAAAGAGGGAGAGGATTATAATTATTTTCTTATAGTTGCTTATCCATGACAGCATGATTAAAGCACAGGGGTTAATAACTCACTGTGACCTCAGATCGACACTGACATAATATTCATCACCTATCTTCCTTCAGTCCTCTACACTCTATGCCTTTCATTAAGATAAAACTGTGGTTAGATCATGACTCTTCAATTCATGCGATTTTATCAAAAACATATGGCTATTTTACTATAATTACCCACGCTGACCAGACAGTCAAGTTTGCATGACTATTAAAAAAAAAATTTAAGGCTACAGAGACATTGCAAAGTTGATTACTGAAACAAAGTTGCAACCTTGATGACATTTAGAGTTTCTGAGAAGCCAAAAAGCACATAAAAAGCTGGATATTGTCATTTTTGTATTATTTCTAAGTAATGTTGTAAATTATTTTTACAATTAAAACATCCGAGATGTCTTTCAGAATCACTTATTTTAGGCACTCAGATGCTTGCGAACATTTTATTTTCCCCTTACAGGAAAGCTATCAGGGTTTTGTGACAATGATGCTGTGCATAATTAGGTACAATTTGTGGTTAAAGACCCATGCCGATAAAATGTGTGCTATTGTTGTTTGTAACATGCTCATGTGGCATTTTTCTGATGATGGAGGACATATATAAAACAATTAGGCTTAAGTTTGAATTTTTGAGTAATTGAACTGAACAAGGAGCAGGCAAAATAAATGTGGTTTGTAAAATCTTTTAGTTGTGACATAGAAACTATAATTGGCAGGGCACAAGCTCCCTGCTCCGTTATATTCTGATGCATCTTCTTGCAGACAAATAGATCCATGTAAGTCTTAGTTTTTCTCACCCGAGTTGGCATCTGGCTCAAAATTGTACAACTGGATAGCTCCAACACCGTTTGCTGTTTTTTTTTTGTTGCACCAGTAATGTTATGTTGGTGGTGTGAGGGTGGGAATAGATGGATAATGGTAAGTTAAGGTGGGCTTACTCCATGTCAATAGTCCTACCCACAACTCAGGGGAATATTTCTGATAAACTCTGTTGAAACTATATTTTAGAATACCAGGGACTCAGAGAGGAACTGGAGAAAGCTTGGAAGGTGAAAGTGACAGTGGTGCCTGTTGTAATTGGAGCACTCGGGGCTGTAACCTCCAAACTGGAGGAGTGGCTACAGCAGATCCCTGGAAAGACCTCAAACACCTCAGTCCATAAAAGTGAGGTGCTAGGAGCAGCTAAGATACTTCAGGACCCTCAAGCTCCCAGGTCTCTGGTAGAGGACCGGAGCTTGGAGGAGAAACCACCCACAGAGGGTGAGAGGGGCATGTTTTATATATGTGTGTGTGTGTGACTAAAAATGGCATCATCATCAAAAGACCACTGGTAATACTCTTAAAATAGATAAAAAAATGATCGAAGTGACGATTTAAATATGTTCTCATCAGAAAAGCAGAAGAAGCAGCGGAGGTAGGGCAACCCTCAAAACAGCACGTTAATCAGAGAGGAGAAAAGAATCAATTCATCTTAAACGTGTCTTTTTTACACAGTAGTAAAGCTATGTGGAATGAAAACAAAAAAAGACAAAGGATTTGTAAAGCCTTATATTAAGCTTGACTCTTTGGGAGAGAAAAAAAAAGAAGAAAAAAAAAACAATAAAAGAGAAAAATGAGTTTCTGTGTTAAACTATGACATATTGATGTAAACAAAGAACTTGGTTAGATCATAAAATAATATTTAAGGCCATGCTGCGATCACAATGTGTAGACAACATTTGCAATTGTTGAAAAGTGTTGTTCAATTTGGAATTGGAGATAAACTCTAAAAAAAGAAATGTAAGGTCCCTTCATTGGAAACGTAACAACGCTTGTATAGAAGATTTATTGCTACTTCCTCAAAGCTTCTGTATGTCTTTTTTAGGAAAAACTATTTACAATTTTAACTATGAAATAAATAAAATGTGTAAGAATTTTAGATAGAAGTCCTCTGGAAATATTTATACAAACCTTTAGAGAAGTGATCTGACCTTTAGACAGATACCTATTGAAGTTAGGGTTTTCTTTCTGTTTAAAACCTAATGGAGAACATAAATAACCCTTGCCCTGTTGGAGATTACAACTATTGAAAAAAGGGATCAACTCATATGATATTTTATGGCCCCACTCATTTTTTTTTTTTACATAAAAATGTGTCTGTGTTTTTCCTTTTTTATCTTTAAACTAATATAACCAAATATATTAATTAAAAACCATGCAGTGAATAATGCAGAGTACACGGAGTTGTGTAAAAGACACCAGCCCTTTTTACTGCCGTCCTCTTGAGTTTAATGAGCCAGAAGGTGAAAAAGTAATTTCTTTAACTGAAGCAGTCACTGTTGCCATGTCTCCAAGAAGAATAGGGAACTGAAGTGAAATAGTTAAGCTGGAGGTGCATTTCAGGGAATATTGATAAAAAAGCTCAATATACATGCAAGTAATAGTGCAAGTGTACACAAATCGCCTTTTAGCTGAATAGAGATTTGCAATTGAAAATATTTGACAAGTCGACACAGCAAAAACAAAGACTCCATTGATGCTATTAAGCCTCCAAACCCTATTAGTTGTACCAAATTTGCATCCATTTCTTTGACGGGAACTATTCAATCAATTCGCCTGAAAACACAATTATTAAAGTGATTAACTTTGTCCATAATGGAATGGATATGTCATTATCCCAATGTGATTGTGAGTATCACTGCCTTCACCATCAGTTGATTAAATCTGTACAATCATTTCACTTTAGCAGCAATTTGTATGAGCGCTGCCTCCAACTTGCTACCTGCTACTTAGTGATGAATTATGCATAAGCTATCATAATGCTGAATAAAAAATGCCAATTCCTAACTAAACAACACATAAAAAAGAAAAAAAAGCGCATAAAGGGAAAAAAAATCCAAGAAATTCACATTTGTTTTTAATGAGAACACTTTTCTAAAGCTAAGCATATAAACACAGGGAGCTAAGAGTAAATACAATCCTGTTACAATGGATATTATAAGTAAGCAGATAGACAGGTTGCCTAAATAAAGTTTGTCTAAAATTGTGGCTAAAAACAAAGTTCTCACTTTGCAAATCGTCTTTTAGCATCTTCGCATAGTTTTCTCAAATGTGTCACTTGTTAAAAGATCTGCATCTGAGGGGGCCAATGCACCAGAAAATGAAGATGCAACATCACCTTACATGATACAATGGCCTTGACAACATGAAGACTGTGGCAAGCATATGTTGTCTTTAAAGCATCTATGATTGTTTTGCTTTGTTTTTATTACTGGTCAAAGATATGTGACACAAAAAATATAATTGAACAATAAAAACCAGGAGAAAACTCTGCCAATAAAATACTGTAAACTACATTGATTTGTCTCAAACAAGGAATAGAATTGAGTAAAAAATATTATTTAATAATGGTTTTTGTTGACTAAATTGAGACTCCACACAGAACTTGGTACCAATGTGCTCTAAACGTCCAATATATACTCAAACAAACACACTAATGTTTTAATCATTCCACTTAAATGAAGATTTATCACAAAATAGTTAAATATTTTCAATCAAATTGTGTAATTATTCCCATGATCTGTGAGCGAGCACACATGAAGCAAAATATCATCAAATATCACTGAGTTTCTATTGTTTGGAGATGATAAAACAACACACACACTCATTTTGGTGCCAATATAAATTTGTATTCCTAAATCCAGAAATATTTGGAAAATTCATATTGCAATACTTTTCTCCTGTTTTTATTTATCGTTTTCTTTAAATGCTTAAGGGACATCATCTTGCTGATTTAATGGGTGCTGCACTTATTGATTAAATATTGTTTAACTGTGCATGACTTTCACAATTAAGGGAATGAGACATATTCAATCTACCCAAGAGCGAAGAAGTGCAACTTTAATTTAAGAAACGCTTCGAAAATGCTTACAAAATGCTTCATTTCACAATTGCTTGCATCCCGATGTCTCATAATTCTAATTATGTCTCTGCCGCAATTAATGAAATAAGCAAAAGCTACTTTTGATGAGGCGTGCACGTGTTAGGCTAAGGCTGATGAGTGGTCACAAGCCATCTTTAAGATAGCTACAGCCGTTTTTAGGTGAGTAATAACCCGCAGGCGGTTTCAATGCGAGCAGCCTTCCAAACGCCATTAATTAGACCTCTCCTCATGCTGTACTTACCCCAAGGTAGGTCACATCCTCTGCAACTTTCCTGCAACCTTTTGTTTTTGTCTCTCTTTCCCCTACTTTTTTTTATGTTTTTCTTTCTCTCTTCTTTCCCTGTTTCCCTGCTGCTCCTTGTTTGTCTCCAGGCACTCTGGGTTGTCCAAGACTCTGCTCTATTCACCACAAAGACCTTGTGGCTATAGCACAAAATAGAGCAGCGGACTGCAGGCTTACAAGCTGATCTATAAAAAAAAATACTTGTATCCGATAAAAAATAAAACACTCTTCATGGACCTGTAAATAACAGTTACAAGACAAGCTCTGCTTTTCATTTAATGCATAATCACACCTAAAGACACTGACATCTAATTAGAAATGAATTATTTTATTTCCAAATCTGAAGTGAATGGGTTTTCTTGAGGAAAAACTTCAGTTTCAAACACCTCATTCATTATCTCCTTCCCAAATGAGACGAGACAAGAACGAAGCAGGTACATTATTCAGTAGGTGCCCCCGAAAGAGATGTGCATATTTGTCTGTGCATGCACCGCTGGCCTGCTGAGTGCAAACTTAGAATGCAATACATGGCACACGCAAAGCAGAGAGGCTGAACTGGTAAGATCATCAACATGCAGCCTCAAGCTCACAAGCGTGGGGATGTTTGATGCTGCATTTAATATCAGTGGTAACTATATCTGCTTTAGAGCAGATTGTAGGTATGTGCTTAACAGTTTTTCGCAAAAAAAGTATTTGCAAAGACATACACGCTTGTCACCTTTATCTGCCTTACTTTGTCTTACTGTGTGCGTATAGTGCCAATGTGCCAAGAACTGGACGTTATTTTTTTATGTCCCTGATGAAATGCGGTGTCAAAAATTCAAGGCTGTTTTTCAAGTGGCTTTCACGGTGACAGGAGGATTTAGTAAATTATAAAAACAATGGAAGCAGGATAAATGCTTAAAAGGGAAACTTGGCATCTTATATGGTTTCCCGAATCCTGTTTATGACATATAAAAGACGGCCACAGAGCCCAATGCCTACGAGGCACAAACATTTATATCCCATTGTATCTGCCGAACAGCCGGATGGCTCAAGCAGCTTTTTTTCAGTTCATCTGGTCAAGTAAAAAGCATGAAATAAGAAAACTGCATTTGTGTTACACCTAGAATACCCAAACTTGTTTTGGGGGCTTGATATTGTAGGCCAAAGTAAGTGTGACTCATCTGTAGGTGTGCTTTGAATAAAATGAAAAGATAATGTGTTCCCTGTTTGCAAAGTGCGTACCAAACTTCACTAAAGCTTGTAGAAAATGCTCCAAAGAGGACTCTGAGGCACACAGAGAGTTAGATTTTTACTCAAGGCTGAGTCTGTTTTTTTGTAACACCTTCTGGAGTAAGATTAAGTCAACTTTTGAGAAGAGGGCATCAAAAGATCGAATCAATCAGTTGAACGTGATGAAAATATCACCCTATTTGACCAAAATCAAAGATGTCCAGCAGCCAAATTTACAATTTAGCTTCATTGACTAGTGCACAAACACTGCATGAAAAAATGCAAAATAATATTTTGAAAATGATTCTTAATACTTTATTTTTGTTCCAAAATAATGTGATTTGAAGTCATTGGTAAGAGAAACTATAATTTAATAAAACTCAAGAGGTCATTTGTGGTACTGCAACTCTGGGAATATAAGGCTGTGACCTTGCAGCTTTGAAAAAAGAAAAAAAAAAGTGTTTCCATGTGATGCTGTGATGAAAAGTAAAAAATGTCAACTGTGGAATCCAGAACACATTCTCCTCTTTTGAACACTAGATGTCTTCATTACCGGTTCTATTAAAAGCACTAAGACTGACAACATGTCAGAGGAGATTTTACTAATCTATTGCCTCATTCTGGAAAGTGTAAATATAGCTTCCTTTAGTGAACTGGAGCAAAAGTTAGAAATGTATTTATCTTTCAGATTTCAGAGACTGACGCTCCATGAAACATGAGTTTCACTAGTTTTTCAGGTCTCTTGTTTAAAAGTTTCTCTTCACCTGAGAGTCGCTCGAAGGAAACTTAGAACTTGTAGCGCAGATAAACAATTTTCCTAAAAAATAACAAATATATGACAGGAAAATCAAAATTGGTAGCTGCAAGAATTTCTCAATTAGCTAATTTGATTGAGAATGATCATGTCTGTACTTTAAACTGACAATGTACTGCCATCCTCTGCAGGGCTACTTTTCCTTTAATTAGGCATTGACAATTTCAGTGAAGTAAATTCCACACTTACTAAGTATGAATCATTATTTCTTTGAAAAATGTAATAACTTCGCTTTTTTATAGCATTTGTAAAAAACAAGGTGAACTTGAATTGAATTGAATTAAATAAATTAAACTGAATTGTCACATTCTCATTTTGAAGCAAGGCATTCAAGGAATTTGGCATTGATACCCTACTCTACTCTGTTGTCGCCTGTCCTTTAACCACTGAGCAGTTTGATTATTTGGCATTACAAAAAAAAAAAAAACAACATTTTCTTAAACCCAAATTCAGTTGTACCAAAGAACTGGCTGTTTAAACCTGTCTGCAACAAGAACACATAGATTGGCTGGAGCTGTTGGGGTCCACGACGACGACCAAAGTAATAGAAGTGTTAGAACAGTTAGTTCAATGTGTGAAGCAAATCAATCATGACAAAGAAATTAGCCTTGAATATCACTTAAAAAGGTAGCACCACCATTGTGAGTTATCACTTCTTTAACACCTTGGGAGAGGAAAGGGCAGGGCGACTTCCCCTGTTTGGAAGCAAGGACATTCTAATTCTAAACTACCTTTCAAATGTAAGGAGGAAGTAAAGGTAGGAACAAGTTGAGATTAAAAAAAAAGACCCTGTGGCCAAAAAAATTGCTGTGCTGGATATTAAGAATGTAACAGTACTTCATGAAGCGGTTAAAAAATTATTCAAACTTGTCAACATGTGCATCATTGCAGAAAATGCAAAAGATGATTTGTCATTCCCTGTGCCTAAATTTAGAAATTCAGAGCTGATACCATTTCTTCATGCAGGGTCGCTGTAAGGTTTTGTGACGAACCGGAAAGGGAAAAAAAAATCTGTGAATACGTGAAACCGTGAATAAAGAAACGCAAAATATGCGGGGGAACACTGTACATCACGTGGTGTGACACGTTTTCCCTAAACTTCATTCCGTATCATGTTTGTATTCGTGGGTTTCTAGTTTATTGCAGTAAACTAAGTTTATTGCTAATAAGAGAAGAAATGGGAAGTCATTGAAGCTGTGGAATCAAATACGTGAAGATATTATTTATCATAATAAATATTGCAAAGTTTCTTTAAACTTAATGACTTGAGCAATGCAAAGATTTTGGATGATTTTAAATCTATCGCTGAAAACAAAATGTTATTGCATTTAAATTTTACATTTTACTGTAAGCGGGAAAGTTTTTTTCTTGTTTTAGGCTGACTGCAGTTGAGAGTTTTGCCACAGACTCGTTCTCGACTTTCAGTGTGCTGCAAACCAAGGCTGCTGTCAAGTAAGATTATATGACAGCTCCTGCTATGTGACAAACAACACACTTCCTTGAGATGATTTTTAAACACAGAGTGCTGTGGATTTTCACATGCTCCATTTAGGTTTATCACACATGATTACACTTAGTTATTGGTCCCTTCATGGCCAACACTCCAGTGTACAAACACCAATAAGGAACACAATCTTCAAATATTACAACAGCCTTGCACTGAGGTAGAATGAAAAAAAAAAAAAAAAAAAAATACTTGGTGTGTGTTCGGGGTTAAGCAAATGACAAAAAAAACAGACTTGACTGTAATTTACTTTGCCTTTGACAGTTATGTTCCAGAATGAGTGTAGGTTGTTCCCCCCAAATGTTGTTTTTGAGAGTCACAGCACACTGCCTTGAATAGTTAAAATTTTAGGCATAAGATGAGATGGCAGCTGCAACAATAAAATGATTATTTTGAGAACATTTAAATTTGTTTCTACTTCAAAATGTCAGAGCCATACACTGCAAACTTAAATTGGGGTCCCAAGGAAAAGTAAAAAAAAAAAAAAAAATGTTTGGTACTCTCTTGAAATGTCTAATGATTTTATTCTGAGAGTCAAAATGTTGAAATGTAACAGCCAAAACTCGTTGAATCTCACTTTATATAGTTTTATTAATATTATTCTAACATGTGCCAGTGTTGGAATAGATCTAATTGTGTGATGGAGAAATTAGTTAAAGTTTTTATCACTTTGTTTTGTGAAGTACTTTTCTAAATCTCAGATAACAGTAATCAAAACCAAACAGAAATCATTCCACTTATTATATATATATATATATATATATATATATATATATATATATATACACATCCCCCAAAAAATAGTAACAACTGATAATATAACAGCCTTACAGGAAAATATTTACTTTCTAATAGGTGTTGATTCCTAAGATTGATAAAAAAGAGCTAAAATGTTCAAGACACTATGTAAAAGTCAAAAGGTAGCATAATTTAAAATGTATTACTTCTCAACAGTGAAGTTGTTTTTTTTTTATTTTTTTTTCTTTTGCCAAAAAAGATGTTTATATGTTTTAAATTTAAGTACACATTTTGGTATCTACCTAAATACACATAAATCTCCACAAATGTAAAACCTTAAACTTAGTTGTGTGCGCAGAAGTCTTTGATATTATTTATGAAGCTATTTCTGAAAAAAGTTAATCATATAGAAATAATTTACCATTTTTAAAAACTGTCAGTTCATTTTTTTCCCCCCTAAGCTTGTTTTGAAACAAAAAAGTGTATGTAGCACTACATCTACCTCATTATTCTTAATGGATGTGTTGCTCCAGTTTTTTTTTTTTTTTTTTTTACATTAGGTGCCCTATATTTTATAGCTTTTGACAGAAGACACTGTTTTCTTAAATGTCAGATCCAAAGTTTTACTCTGTGAAATAAGTCTATTTTCAGCTTAATTATTATTTTCTGAGTTTGCTTGTCTTGTGACTAAAATGAAATATTGTTTGATTCACGAGCTAAATAGAGTAAGACAAAAAAATAATTGTATTTGATCTTATTTACCATTAAAATTGGCAAAGAGTGGAATAGGACTAAATAAGTTGTATTAAAGTTTATTAAATAGTATTCACTTATATTTCTTTTGATTCTATCACAAAAGCTCCTAAACTTTAGTTATGAAATTAGTGTAAAAAGATAAGAAAAGTCATTTTAAATGATATTCATTCTTTCATTTATCTTCCAGACCGCTTCTTCCCTTTCGGGGTCGCGGGGGTGCCGGAGCCTATCCCGGCTGCTGATGGGCGAAGGCGGGGTACACCCTGGACAGGTCGCCAGTCCGTCGCAGGGCCTCAATCACACACCTATCCACTCACACATTCACACCTAGGGACAATTTAGAGTCACCAATTAACCTATGAAGCATATTTTTGGACAGTGGGAGGAAGCCGGAGTCCCCGGTGAAAACCCACGCATGCACGGGGAGAACATGCAAACTCCACACAGAAAGGTCCCAGCCGGGAGTCGAACCGGGGCCTTCTCGCTGTGAGGCAAGAGCGCTAACCACTGCGCCACCGTGCAGTCCATTTTAAATGATATCTTCAGTTTAAAGGGATTTTTTTTTTCTGTTAAATTGGCACTGCATATACACTGATTTATTTTGGCACAACACACATATCTAAACCTATATCTAGAAATGTGTATCCATGTACACCATGACTGTCCAATCCTTGTCTTTGAGATCTATCGCCTGCTGGCTTTGCAGCCATTAAAGCCCCACTCACTGTTGTACAGCTTGAGCAGGTGATTTCAGGTTCCAAAGAAATGAACAAATCTGATACAAAAAAAAAAAAAAAAAAAAGAGCAGCCAGCTGGACCGAGATTGCTGCAAAAAACAAGCAAGTAGGTGGATCTGAAAGATTAGAATTGGGCGGACCTGATTTTCACCATAACCTCAAGCCCACATACCATAAAATATGCACCACAATCCTATAAACCATGACAGCTGTGACAGGAGTGCTTGGTTTCAGATAAAACTTTTTTTTTTTTTTTTTTCCCCACACAATTTTGATCAGATCAAGATTTATAGAGAAACTATGTTTGTAAAAGGGTATAATAGCATGAAACAAACATAGAGGTGGGGTATTAGCAGTAAATGACGACAGTAAACTCAAGAACACACACCTGCCAATATTTGGTTTGATTAGTTTAACACGACACACTTGTTGTCAACGATCGTACATTTATTTTTCTTAGGTCGGGTTCATAGATGTATAGTAAACATTAATTAAGCATCACCAATATGAGCTATATAGTGTTTCCAGACAAAATATAAGCTTCTTGAATTAGGTCAATCAATTGTTTTGACGACCTGTTGAGTCAAATTGCAGATTGAAGAACTTGGAAAAATGTGTGATCCGAATCCAGGATGTTTGGTAGACAAACATTTTTATCATTTTGCACTCAGTCTAAAGACTGAGTGCAAAATGATAAAAATGTAATGATGAACATGTCGACAGAAAGTTACTCAAATATTAAACTATTTGGTTTAGAGGAAAGAACATCAAGAGGAACATTTAAAGTTGCTCCAACTCAATGTATAAAGTGATTGTTGATGCAATGGGTCTGACAGGAATTTGTCTATTAGCAATACACAGTTCATTTTTTGAGAGGCACATAGATTTTCTGTGCGGATGTGTGCGGTGGTAGCGGGGAGTGTTGGAGGAATCAGAGGCCCCTGAGAAAACAGACTAAAACTATCACAATAAAAGGTCACAGCAGCCCAGAAAAGGCTCATGCAGTCCAAATACTCTCTGCATAGAAACACTTGCTAGGCAAAGGTGTGCGATTTGATCTCTTGTGCCATTTTTTAGACATTGTTTTGTCATTAACACATAACAAATGGTGTATTTGCTCCCGTAACAACCAAAAATTTGACTTCCAAAGCTTTATTTTGATCGCGAGTTGTTTTCCCCTCTCTAAATCCATAAATAACAAAAATCCAATACAGCATGAGAAAATGACCATCTCATGGCCCCCCTCTTCCCTAAAACAGAGATGCAAGAGTTTATTTTCATCGTTTAAACAGCATAACACTAAAAAACATCAATAATGCATCTGAGAAGAATGGGGAGGGACCGGGGTTTATATAAAGAACATGATCTAGCAAAACAACAATCTATTACTTTCAAAGGTCAGCTCGCTATAAAGCCAGCTCAAACAGCCAACCCCATAACCTCACCTTTTCCTGACACTGTGGTCACTCATATTTTCCCAATAACTCACACTATTATCACCCACGAGCCATAGAAAAACCATTTTAGACCTTTTCTCCATCAAAGTAATCACTTTATTAGTGACACAAAGATAGGTTTGTACTATTATATGGATCCAGAGGGAGTCGTGAAATTTGACTCAGAAGCAAAATAACAATAGAATAGAAAAAAACTGACTGGGAGTCAATATTTGTATTGCTATGGTTTGTTGTTCTTTTTTTTTTTTTTTGTATAGTGGTTGCAATAAGATGAAATAGGTATATTCTTAATGTATTTTATTTGCAGGATTTACATTTGGGAAAGATTAAGTTCCTATATTCTTTCCCAGAAACAATGTTTCATTTATTTGAGGGATGTTGTAAACCCAATTTGTTTTAGCCATTTGGTAAAAGGATACAATTGCATAATGCAAATGCTCCATATATGTTTTATTTATTTTTTGCTGATAACAAATGGATCTAATATGACACTCATGTTATGTTTTAATGAAAAAAAGGTCTGATGGTCATTTGAACATAGAGACCATGTGTGCTGCATAGTATTTAGACTATGGAACATGAGTCAAACTGCCAAGTCTGGGTTTATATAAAGCACTGCCAAGCCTTCAGTGTGAGAAATTAGCATAGAGATGAATGTGTTTCTAACAAATCTAGGTTACGCAAAATTTAAACATGACAAAAGTGATGAAAAAAGCAGAGTCATACTTAAAACTGTGTTGTTTTATAGCATAACAATGAATAATTCTCTGATATCTTACACACTCAGAACTATGTTTTAAAAAAGTAGAGAATTATGCTCTTTATTTTATTTATTTACTTTTCTTAAAGCATCTGTAGCATCGTGGTGCAGCATCAATATTGCTTTAGAATTCCCGTCTTCAATTTAAGCAAGCACTGCAGCACAGCAGTGTAACTTAATTTATTATTTATGCCTCTGCAATATTTGGAACAAAGCAAGAATGCTCAAGATGAATCCAGTCCGTCAGAGCTGAAAATATGTTTTATCACCATGCAAATTATTGTAGCTATTTTGGCAGACTGGCATCATTATTTTAATATTTAACAGCATTGTTACAAAAAATAAAAATCTCTTTGAAATATAATAAAAATAAAAAAACAGCATAAAACTTTACATCGTTTACATGCACATATTATATAGAAAACTGAGTCACAAAAAATACATTTTCTCTTGAGATCAGGCTAGTATTAGTAGAGTTTAGTCCAGATATCTTGGCAAATGCCTATTTTAAACAAAATGTTTTTTTTTTTAAAAAAAGGCACATCCTTTAAGATTATTAGACTTTTAATCTAATAGCATGAGTTGTACATTTTGTGACATGTAAATCACCAGTGATTTTACGACTTATTTGCATTGCAAAACTAAAATTTGGTTTTGGACCGGAGATGTGAAAAATTAATCAATATTGAAACAAATGGAATGAAACTGTAAATCGAAATGAATCCTGACCTTGTGAATCAGAGTCAAATCAATTCAAGGATTTATCAGTGATACCCACTCCAAAGTGTGACTCCCTCAATTGATTTAAAAGGGCATTTTCCCCAGCGCATCCATCCAGAACCCTATGTAAGATATGTAGTGACTGATACAGTTAAGGTCCAGCTTTTTGCTTCCGTGTCTTCTCATCTAATGACATTAAGGTTGATTCTATAGTTTGATCCACCTATCAATGTCAATCATGTTAGCAGAGCTCACAGCAGCAAGCACTTGACGGGGACTGGCACTAGAGAGAGTAGGGCAAGAGGGAAGTGGCTGGCAGCTTTCTAATGCAATTGAGTTGCCAGGTTTGAGAGACTTTTATGACATGAATACGTTCCTGGATAATCTCATCTCTTAAAGTGACTTTAAAACTGATTCTTATTTTGTTGACAACCCCAACAAAGATAGTGATGCAGGGTTCTTCAGATAGCAACAGTTTTTCTTTTTTCAGTGATGCTGCATATTAAGAACTCATTGCTTTGTTGGATTAGAGTATAATCGGGAAGAAGAGTGCAGCATGCAGCTTACCACTACCGTTTGCACATATGAATAGCACATGGGTGAAACTAAATCAGCTTCTTGAAAACTGGGTTTCTATCAGTCATCATGCAGATTACATTATTGATTTTCAGAAGCTGAAAATAACTCTGTGGTCCAACGTGAGTCACAAAATAGTTATTGGTACAAATTAACTATCATTAAATTTGATGCTTCAATTACATTTATTTTCAAGTCAAAGGAAGTGTCCTGCAGATTTTGATTACAAACGTTTTAGAACTTTTATTTGGTCACACAGCTGATGTTCTGTGCAAGAATATACAATCTGTCCACTCAGTTTTGACGCTGATATCCTTTAAAGTTAAGTTATTTAAGATCAAGTGCTACTTTTGTTAAATTGAATGATAATGCATTCCCATCAAGTGGGTTGTTGCAATGCAAGCCCTGTGAGAGTTTTGTTTTGTACAGTCTCTTCAAAACTTTATAACCAGTGTCAGAACTTCATGCTCTATGTTTAAAAGTTGTCCTTTATGCTCATGCACAACTACATTAAATCCACTTGTCTCTCCTCTGGGAAAAAGGGTATCATGAGTTTTTTTGCAAGTCAGCCAGAGAATCATTTTGGTCGGCTTTGGTGTTCTTTTGAATATTTCTTGTTGGCCGAAATGCTTCTCAGGGGCCTTTTACAGTCAGCCTGCAAGAGTCATTCATATGCATGAATGATCTGCCAGCTGCTTTGCAAGTGCACCTCTGGTGCACCAGTACAGTTGGCCCAAAGCCTCTCTTACAAATTTATGTCACAATTTAGCGTTGCCCTATGACTAATTCATCCTAAACTGAACATTAGCATTACCATATATTAAAATCAAGATGCTTTTCACTTTTGTGAAATCTAATTCTAAAAAAGACAACACCAAAAAGTTTATGTAGTTAAGTCTATGTAACTAGCATCACTAGTCAACATTTCTCAAGCATAAGTAATCATGACAACATGAACTTATTAACGCCCATCAACATTTTCAAGAAGAGCGTGACATTAAAAAGCCTTTAATTGTTGAATTACCAGAGGGCTCTAATGAGGAAACCATTAATGTCCTGTCCTAATCTTCTGCTAGTTCCATCTCACTTTAAGATAACTGTTAATGTGTGTTGTGTGCTTGCTAGAGTAAAGGTTAATTGCAGGGTGAATAACATTTTAGCTGCCTGCCTCTGTTAATTTAATTTACAAGAAATGTATTTTTATGACAAGTTCTTGTAGATTTGAGCGCAAACATTTTTAATAAATCCTGAAGAAAGTTAAAGAAAAAGTAAGTTTGTATTCAAGGGTTTCTGTAATTGGTGGTGATAAAAATGTTATAGTGAAAAAAAGCAGCATTTACCACTGTAACTAATAATGTTGGCCCCAAAACTTGAAGCTGTAACTGTGTCAATCTTTTCTGCTCTCTACGGGGCTTTCATATGGATTCTCCATTTCTTAGGGTATAATGAGTAAAATAATCCATTACCTCAAATCTTCAAGCCAGCAGTCAAAAAGAGTAGTTCAATAGTCCAGTTCATTGAACACAACAAGTGTATTACACAAACTCAGAACTTCCTGCAGGGATCATTTTTCAATATTGTCACAGGCAAGAAGTCTTATTTACCTTTTTATAGACTTTCCAGAACTGCGTGTTACAGTTGTGCATGTGCCTGTGTTGTTAATAACTGCAGCCTTGTTGATTGGATGTTGTGTCTGGCTGTGTTGTTTTGATTGGTGGATTCCTGAGGGATGCGCCTGCGTCACCAAGGTCTTCAGTAAACGCAGCAGCTGCTGAATAAAGATTTCGATGGCTTGTTTAATAATACTTCACTGATGGGGATGTCTGACACGGTTAAAATTGAACAAAATAATGTGCTGATAGTGAATTAAGCTACAGCCTTGGACAGGAACATTGTGACCTGAGGGGCTTAGCTGCTTTCTAACAACTTTCTCCATTCAATCCAACATTACAAACTTCTAAGAGCCGCTCTACAAACTGTATGAATATGCGTTTGCTGAAAAAATTTACTTTAGTGGGCTTTAACACTAAGAATGAAGTGGTGGGCACAGAGAGTCCACCGAGTGTTCCATGAGTCTTGTATAAAGATTTCCCCCTGTGCTATTGAGCAGACAGCCTCAGGGATTGTGTCTTTGAGCCAGCCTTGACTGACCAATAAAGGTAAGTCATTCAAAAAAAGTAAAGTTTTTTTCTTTTTTTTCTCTACACAAGACTGTGAGGCAGTGAAAACATAAGGTGCTGACAGATGGATTGGGGAACATGGGACACTATGGGGAACCAATGATTTCTTGCTGGGTTTGGGACATTTAAAGTGGCATGAGTGCTGAATCTGGAGGGAAAATGATGTGAGAGGAAAAGAAGCTACAAGAAAGGCAGAGGAAAAAAAAGGAGAGGTGGACCACAAAATACCAGCAGGCAACAAAGTAGAGGGCACTCAAGAGAATATAAATAGCTCGACTTTTCAGCTTAAGAATATGTGTCAGATAAATCTCTTCTTTTCAGGCACAAATAAGCCCTTGTGAAGTTATTATGCGTAGGTGTACCATATGATTGATGGTTCTGTGGCATATATGGGGGTTACACGCTGAATCCTGCCGTGCTGCTTTTTTTTT
>NC_050512.1:18705926-18707960 GCF_002922805.2 Oryzias melastigma
TCTGCTGATCATGTGTTATTTAAAGGAAGGGTATAAAATGCATTTACTTGGTGCATTACTTAGTTTGCAATCAAACCAAGATGCCAATCACCACATCTTTTACAAGAGACGTAAAGCTAAGTGCCTAATGGGTACGTCCATGTTACAGCAGTCCCTTGTTTAAACAATAGAATTGCTAACATCACATTTATGTATATTTGATTCAAGTACAATATCATTTCTTCACTTCAGCATCAAGCAAGATTTCTATTTTTATTCCTATTCTTATTGCTATTTTATTTTATGCTTCACTGTGTTGACTGTGTGGGGGTTGGATAGTTGAGGTAATTATGTATGTTTCATTACTTTTTTTATCAAATCTATGTTTGGCTTTTGCTTGTTAAGTTTTAAATATGTTTTGTTTTATGAAGAGACTTGGGTTACCTAGGTGTATGAAAAGTCAATAAAGTTTAATCTGATTTTGAACTAACTAGAAGAAGAAACTGAGATGCTAATTCAGGAAAACAGGAAATGGCAATGGCAGAGTGCAAAAATGTTCAAGTCCCAGCTGGGAACTCTTTGTGTGGAGTTTTCCATGTTGTCCCTGTGCATGATTGGGTCGTCTCCGAGGGACTCCTGCTTCCTCCCACAGTCCAAAAAAAATGCTTCATAGGTTAATTGGCTAGTCTAAATTGTCCCTGAGTGTGAGTGTATGTGGGCGTGGGATTGTGGCCCTGCGACGGACTGGTGACCTGTACAGGGTGTACCCTGCCTTTGCCTGACAGTAGTCTGTTAGGCT
This sequence comes from Oryzias melastigma, assembly GCF_002922805.2. NCBI lineage: Eukaryota > Metazoa > Chordata > Actinopteri > Beloniformes > Adrianichthyidae > Oryzias > Oryzias melastigma. The sequence continues at coordinate 18,706,705 of NC_050512.1, forward strand.
CTGGCAGCCCACTGACCCTGTAAGGCACATGAGTGAAAGTCAAGGCCCGGGGGCCGGATCCGTCCCTCAGGGTAATTATAGCCGGCCCTCTAGATATTTTTTTTTTTCATTTTTATTGTATTGTTTACATAAAAAAAATGTATATGGTCATTTAACCATTAGCGACAAAAGCAAAGTGGCCCTAAGAGTGTATCCAGACTGGAAAAGTTTGTTGGTCCATAGAGTCTGATTAATTTGGTCCGGATTAAGTCCTAAACCTTGGGTTTGGTCTGTATTCAGACTTCTGTCTACCAGACATTTCTGCTTCAAACTAAAGCATGCAAACAAAACCATGTGACTAAATTATGAGGGTGGGGCAAGGCAACAAGAGAAAGAATAATGAAAATCCTATTCTTTGTAACAAGCCGTTCTTATCAGGATAGTTCACTTATTCAAACTTTAGATTTTGCTGAACAGTTTTGAACATCTGTATCAACATCAGATTTCACAAGAAAGCAGTGTGTGAAACAATGTGTATAACATTAAAAGTTGTTTCAATGATCCTGCATTCATCCAACCACATTTCAATGAGTCGCTTGTCTCATTGTTACTTTCCATTGGTCTGCGGCTCATCGGTTGGTCCATTCCTACTCTGTTTTTATCACGTAATATCCGGCTACGTTGGCCGTTTTAGTCCACTTCATCAGCTCAGAGCACTGAGCCTATTCAGGTTGAGGAAACAGAGCAAACAGGAGCTCAGTCCGGAAACTAATCAAGATCATCTCGAAAGATTGATCCGAGAGCCGTTGCTGGTCCCGGACCAGGATCCGCTTGGATGAATTCAGACAGAAAATGTGTTCCGGACTGTCAGGGGAAACAAACTCTGATTCACTTTAAGCAAACCAAATGTATCCAGTCTGAATACACCCTTTGATTGTATTATTTTGTTAGAAAAGATAATAAACAAATTAACTAGGTATGATCTGCATTTGTGGCAGATTAATCAACTAAAACTTCGCCATTATCACCAGAAATACATAGTCTTAAAAACCCCTAACACAAATACATTTTGCAGCTGTTACATTCAGATGTAAGTGAGATGACATGTTGCACACCAAGAACTGTATTGTTCCAGTTCCAGTTTTAGTGAAATGGTAAAGTTTTTGAGACTCAGCTTTCTGGACAAAATTAAAAACATACAGTGTAGGCAGTGGGCTGTGTGATAGTGATGCCTCTCATGTGAGCACAGGAAGTCTAGAGCAGGGGTCTCAAACTCG
>NC_050512.1:18708087-18712392 GCF_002922805.2 Oryzias melastigma
AGTTTGAGACCCCTGGTCTAGAGGGAATCGCAAGTTTCATACACCCACAGGGTGCAGAGCAATGAATGTCCATCACTCAACTTGTATTTGTGCTCAGCCAGAAATGAGAAAAATATTGCATTTAGAGGATCATTGTGAGGCTTTTCCCCTCAAAACCAGAAGCTCATCATAGCAAGGGATTTTAAAATTAAAAGGGCGTATAACTATGGCTGCCTGGTAATCTATATAAGAGCCCCTATAGTGCTTAAAGCTTATAGTTGCTTTGATATTAGAGTCTCACAACTTTATGGTGTCGTCATCCCATCTAAAAGTGGGACAGCTCTATGCAAATGTCCTCCTTTTTTTTTTCTTTCATTTTTCATACACTTACTTTCAGTTCCAAGTCTGTGTCAACAAAATGAAGGAGAAGAGGTGATGTAATGTTGTTACAAGAAGCATATGTGTACTAAGCACACTCATTTACAGTATGTAATCAGTTACTCCAACTGTTGATTGAGCATTCCACATGGAAACTCCTGGAGGAGCCGTGTTAGCAGCAGGGACATCAGTCTTCCCTAATGACCGTCCTACCTCACAACTCTGGTTTAGTTTTATGTGCCACATCAAACTAACTGTGACATCTGTGTGCTGGCTTATCACACTCTCTAAATCCTTCTCCCTGTGCCTCACAATTTTGCAAAGTTGCCCCCTTTCAACTGAAATGGCTTCTTGCTATGGCTATATTCTGCCCAGGCTCCCTTGACCTGAGCTGGTGATGCATTACACCCCAGATCAATTGATAGATTGGCTCTGTCTGAGCTGCCGTAACTAAATCAGCTGCTCCTGATGATTCAGCACCGGCCTGGGAGCCGAGCCTGCTGTCACCAATCACAGATCACCAGCAGCTGAGACAGGTATGGACATTCTCCTGTCACTTGAACCTAATTTATTGCCAGCAACCACATTGATTAACCTTGTGCTGTGGTTCAAGTTTCCTATAAAAATGTGTGTGTTTGGATGGAGAGGACGCACATGAAGATGGAGGAGGAGACATAAAGGCAACTAAATGTTTACATTACTTCAATAAATGTAAAACAGACTTGGCAACGTCGCCCGAAGTAACTCTCACATGTTGAGCTGATACTTTCCTCAGAAAAATTCGTTTTGAGGATACATTTTGCATAATTACCGGGAATTTCTTCTGATCTTTCTAGGACGTTAATATCCAAAAAAACAGCTGGTGAGTTTATTTCACAGACATAGAATACAAGCTCCCCCTGCTCTCTGGCTGTAAGGGCTGAAAGCTAGAAAAGTAAATAAAAACTGATCACTAACTGTTTGAATGTAGTTTGTGCGGTATGTTCAGTATAAAGGACAAAATTCTTCATGTTTCTAATATGTTTTATCTGCTGCAGAGTTCTGACCAGTGGAGACCCATCCAGTCAGTTTTACACACGTATTAAATTAGAAGCACAATTTTCATAATTGACTAATTGAAGTTAAATTATTTAATGCATATTGTTTTAGTTGATTTTATTGGCTGTAGACTGTTGCCAATTAATTTCCTCCCCATCATACCACCAGAACAGAATGCATTCAGCTTAACAACTTTGAGTAAATCTTCGATTGTGATCAGATCTTTGGCTTCATTCTATAATACTGGACTAATTTTTCTACAAAGAATTGAACTTTGAGAGTTTGAACAAGAAAGAAAAGTGTGAAAATATTCATGTTCATCTGAGAAAAGTGTATAAAGTGTAAAGTAAGGGGTTTTACAGCTTTAACCATTTAACACCAGACCATCTGTAATACAATCTATAATAAATGTAAAAAGTAAAACGTAGCAATCTTCATCCATAGCAAGTTATTTTTGGAGCGTAACTCCCACATTAAACAAGGGATCCCTGAATTGCTATTTTGAGGTCAACATAGGAATTAAATTGACACAAAAAAATGTTCTTTTTTTTTACCTTTATATTTTATCATTACAAAAAAACAGAGAAGAATTAGATAGTAGATATATGAGATTAAGTATGTATGTATGTTTTATGCTAAGCTGTTGACATAACCTAAATGTGGATGCAGAGCTGAGAAAAACAAACATTTTTGTTCGCTCTGTCTCTATAATTTACTCTCTGTTCTCTGTTTGGACAGCCAGAGGCAGTCCACAATCTCCCAGCTGTAGCCTCTGAAATACAACTCATGGGCCTAATGAACCAAAGCACAATTACTTTAGCAAAAAGCTGCCGCGACTTAAGCGGTGGAAAGGGCATTTGAGAGTTCAGAAATTCTCTGTATTATGCTATAGCGCACAATGCTCGCGGTGACATGATTACTATGTGAAGTGTCTATGAAGGAGTGGCATAGCTCAGAAATGGATGTAAAGGATAAAAAGCACCCTTGTCTTGTAAGTATACCCCGCACAATACAATGCATTCCCATTCAAACCAGCTAGGATCGCTTATAGCAATCTTATAGCACAAAGAGAGGTTATAGTGTCCATTATCTTTACAAAAAACAACTTTCATTAAAGTAAAAATATTTCCATACTTCTAGAAAACTTATATATAATATATATTTTCTAATCTTATGATAGGAAACTTCTAATAATACCAATCCTCAAACCAGTGTGTTTTATAACACTTCAAAAGATACTGCGACTTTACATTAATTATTTACTGCTCCTGATGGAATCCTTCTGTTATAAAGTGAGAGGAAGACATGATCATCATGACGTTTTGAGAGTGTCAAAGAGCTGAATTCACCGACACTTCACCGGGTGCTGGCTCATCCTTTCTCACCTTTCAGCCTGCTTCTAGCGCGGAGACAGGATTCCAGATGAATGCGCAAAGAGCAGCTGAGCATGGAGAAATGACTAACATATTGTACTTGCAGTTGACTTTGCATTAACATGGTGTGATATGGACTGCCGGCTTCAACTTCAATGGAAATTCTTTCAGCCTCTTCGTATAAACCCATATCTTTAAGATATGTCATTCTTTTTAGTGTGTTACACTAGCATTCAGTGAGAAAAAAAAGGGAAATATCCAACATTGCACTTGAAAGAAACCCACCAAGAGTGAAAAATGCAAGAAGAATCAGACTAAAAAATCTTAAGAAAAAAAAAAATGTAATGCATGGAGATTTTCAACACCAGTATTCTTAGTAAAGTAATCTTAAATCTTGGGGAAGGCTGTACAGTTCAGATACTTCTCTTCAAAGTGCTTCTAAATGTTTAAAAGTTCCAACTTGTATTTAACATTTATATACAGTGGGGCAAAAAAAGTTCTTAATCAGCCACAAATTGTGCAAGTTCCCCCACTTAAAAAGATGAGAGAGGCCTGTAATTTTCATCATAGATATACTGCTCTAGAGGTGATCTGCATTGAGGAATGGGGAAAAATAGCAGCAACAGTTTGAGAAAACCTTGTGCAGACTTACAGAAAATAATTGACTGTCAACAAAGGGTATATAACAAAGTATTAAGTTCAACTTTTGTTATTGTCCCAATACTTAATTTACACCAAAATTTACAGAGAAATTCCTAAAAAAAAAAAAAAAAAAAAAAAAAAATCAGACAATGTGATTTTCTGGATTTTCATAGTTGAGGTATACCTATGATGAAAATTACTTTTTAACTGGGAGAACTTGCACTATTGGAGGTTAACTAAACACCTTTTCGCCCCACTGTATGTATATGGGAAAAATAAGCAAAAATTTCAGGAGGAGGTAAAAAAATTCTATTTGAAGAAGAGCTTATTCGTGATGTAGAATGTCACGAATCCCGCCAACAACCTTCCTGTCCCGAGCTGTCAGCACCAGAAAACGGGGGTGGTGGGGGAGGACCCACAACTCAAAGGCAAATTTCTAATGAGAAACTGCCGCTCTGCAGAAACTATGTCCTAGAATGTGACACTTTTTTGGGGCTAAAAATGGCAATCATAATTAAAAGACCACTGGGAATGTGCTTGAAATAGACCAAAAATAAGGAGTGGGTCTTCAATTGACTTCTAGCTTTTGCCATTTTCACATCAACTTCTTGTTTGGAAACATGCAGTGTTACTGCATTCAGCAGCCATTGACAACCACTTCAAGTCAAATCCAACAGAAACCTTATTGATCCACAAACCACAGAAGCATTAGACAATCTACTTTCTACATGGGCTATGCTATGGCAAACTCTGGTGCCCATATTTCATCTTGAAAGCTTGTCAACTTAAAAAAACAAAAAAAGATTCTTTAAAGAAGCAAAAAGAAAACCCAATTTACCAAAAAGCATCTACTTATTTCTACTTATTAATTATCTACTGGCTCATCAAGACTTTA
>NC_050512.1:18714521-18720863 GCF_002922805.2 Oryzias melastigma
AAAAAACAAATGGTTTAAACATTCAATTAAAAGCATACTTTGTGTCATATTTGACAAAGTAAGATCTCTCAATATTGATACTTCTGGTAATTTAAACGAGACAAGTTTGTTTTTTCTTTATAGTTTCACTATTTAGCCTTTAGTACACAATAAACTTTCTGAGATATTTAAATGTGTTACTTTTCTAATACGTAAATGTAATGATCAAAATTACAAAGAATATATTGTGTAATGAATATGTCAAATAAATTAGTTTTGCTTTTTCACTGAAGAAGCTTGTTCATTTAAATGCACTGTATGCATTGGTTCCTTAAGTTGTCATAATAATAGAACCTGACAGAACACAACCCAGTTGGTTTGTTTCTGCACTATCCAGGTTTATAAATGGTCAATCTTGATATAAAATATAATCAGATATGTTTCATCACTTGGTGAACATTGAATAGATGGATCGGGGGGGGGTCCCATATCAATATTAAACTAGCTGCTAATAACATGAAACAGATCCAAATCAATGTAGGGTACGATCCTAACATGTTGCACATGGTGGGAATAATTCCTCAAACCATGCACTGAGGATAGGGAGAAAGGGTGTTATACTGTATGTTCCCCTAACTTGTGTTCACAACTCAAAAAGAAGGAATGGTCTTGGCATTATTTCACTGAATAAGTCATATTTTTCTATCGGTCTGCAAAAAACAAACTTGTGGAAAATGACAAAAAAAGTATCCTAAATATTTATCATAGAGTTTGGACAGATCAATCGGGGCACACAGACCTCCAGAATGCTGATGGTGTTATTCCCATTTCATCTTTTCTTCTAAAGAATTTCAACCCAGTCTGCAGAGATCCCTAATACTGAGTGAGTGTAACATTTGAGCATGGCAGTGCATTAAACCAGAGGCAACCTGATAGTTGGCCCAAAAAGAGTGAGGTTATTAGTTTGACCCTACTTTCAGGCATGAACTACTGAAACAAGGCACACGTCACATAGGCGCATGTCACTAATGCCTCCCAGGACTTACCGATATTTGATGACAACTCTTTTGTCTACAAAGAAGTTCCTTATTCTGCCTCCGGTACCCCCAGTCAAGGGTTCAGCAATTGTCTGGTCGTGACAATTACTGTGTTTGACAAAAGCCCTTACAACAATGGGCCAGAGGGGACATTAGTCATAACCGACTATCCGTTTGATTAACCCAATAAAGAGCACCTGACTCAGAGAAAGGTTTTGGCCTTCAATAGTCACAACATGTGAGTGACTATTCCAGAGCGGCCTTCTAAAAATGAATAGTCTCACACTGATTAAAACTGGAAGAAGGAATTTGCAATTATTCTATGAAAGAGAGTGTATTTGCTTCTTTTTAATTGCACTTGCAGGAAAACAGGAACTCACTCCAAGCTCAGCTTCAGAAGCATTCAGTCTGCAGTCTTTGCTGTGAGATCCTCAAAATAGCTTGGCACAGAAACTACTGGCTCACACCACCTGAACATTCTGCCTGTTCATTACTAATTTACCTCTCTGTGCTCACACAGTGTCACCCACACCTGGGGAGGCATCTGCAGAATGAACCTTTCAAAAATAATCCAAACTGGTTGATCTTAAAGGGGAATTGTCTTGACTGAACAAGGACAGCCCCAACATTTTTTTCCCAAATACTAACAATTTTTGCTTTTTTAACCACTAATCAACACTAAATAAATGCAGCAACTTATAAAAAAACACAACAGGTCAGTATTGTAACCTATTTACCATGTGCATACTGTTGTTAGCTTTCATAATTTCTCACTGTCAACATCCATTATGAGATCGCCAATGCATTGAGCATTTTTCCAGGCCTCAGGTCACACATTTATAGTAATTAGATAAGCTTGACAAAGTTGTTTGCATCTCTCTGTTAACCCTTTAACACTGTAATTGTTAGTGCTCCTTCAATTATGTAACTCTTCGACCGTTTGCAGAATTAAAGCAATTCAAACAGATTCTGAAAGCTGAAAAATCAGCTTTGCACAGATTTACAGCACCCTATAAAAGGGGTTGGGCAAACTTTTTCATTTGTGGGCCACAAAAGGTTCTAAAACTTGACAAATGGACCAGATCAGATGCTTAAAGTATTATGGTAAGCGACATCATATGAGGAAAAGAAACATCCTGAAATCTGGACAAAACCATGCTTTTTTAAATGCAAAAACTCTGTTTTTTGTTCCTGTTTAAGTGTCAATTCCACCAATTTGGTTTGATGTATTTCAGGGAAAAACAAACTTAGAAAAAAAGCTGTATTCTTGTGTTGGAATGATCAGAAAAATGACCTTGTCTCGTAAAAATATACTAGAACGTGAGAAAAACAACAAATCTTCCAATACAACATGAATGCAAAATAACTTTCTGCATCTAAACACAAGTCGGTTTATTTGTAGTGCACGATCTAGGTTAGACACCAAAATTATCAGGGAAAATATAAAACATTGACATGGATCATCAATATAATTTATTTCAGTGTGGTGGGCCAGATTAACGGGCCGCATGCGGCCCCCGGGCCGTAGTTTGCCCTCTTGCCTCTATATAGAAAGTTCTAGCACTGTCACTGCTTTGTGCTGATAAGAAACACTTTACTTGAAGTGTTGCAAAGCTACTTTCCTCAACATTCAGAATTCATTGGAATTATGTTACTTGTGCAAACGATTGAAGAGTTAATGGTAATTCAAAGAACGCGTGTTAGTTCCTCTTGACGTCAACCACTCTGGTGTCAAAGGATCAATGATAGAAAATGCCACATTAGACACTAAGAGCAACTTCAAACTGTATGAAAGTCATAAAATCTAAAAATGTATTGAGAATCAATTGGATGGACGGACGAACAGACGAACAGACGGACGGGCATTTAAAATTAGCTCCACATCCCTTTGAAGCAGTCACTATATTTGAATGGTATCTGTCAATGGCGCATCAAATTCAGCAAAAACTAAACATTATATGAGCATAGAGACCTTAATCAAGCTAAAAGGGGGATGATTTGAGTCTCTTCTTTTCACAGCCAAAGACTTGTGCACCTTTCTATAGAGCTTGGTTTAAAGTGAGTCATGCAGCAGGAGGAGCACACAGCAAATTTAAAAAACCGGAGAGGACGAAGAAAGGAAAGAATCAAAGTGTTGCAATGACCTACTCAGAGACCTCAAACCGATTGAAATGCTACAGCCAGTCAGACCTTAACAGAGCCGTGTATAAACGAAGGCTCACAGACCACAATGACCCGAAGCCATGCTGTAAAGAAAAGTGGGCCAGATTCACAATGTGAGAGCCTGATAAAGACACACAGACAATTACTAAGAGATGCTACCAAAAGTTGGTTCCACGAAATACTCTAAAATGGGACACCCTTTGATGCATTGCTTCCATGATATGTGTTTTTTTATGAATAAATAAATGATGGTGTTGTTTTTTTTGCTTTAAAAAAATAGAATAAGTGTGTACAGAGTACTCATTTGTCTTTAAAATGATAAACTGTAATCCTGATTTAGGTTAAAGACGATTTAAGCAGGACAACTTAGAATTATATAGTTTTATTTTCTTTTCTTTTAGAAACCTAGCAATAAATACATATTAACAACAAAGTATTATTGTTTTAAAGGCTGCATGCGTGGCACATTGAAACTGGCATTGGGAGTTTTTTTTTTTAAATTATGACTACAAATGTCTCAAAATTGAAACGTATATGATGTGTTATTATTACATAGTCTTACATATGTATTAAATATAAAACAAGACTGAAATTCTGGTATGTTGAATGCAAGCTACAGTAAACAATGACAAACATCCCAACTGCCAACATAACACTTATCTAATAAAAAAAAATATGACTAATGTCCAAATGGCTCAATTTAGGAAAAAATCAAAATGTTCTGTTAATGTATTCACTGTCATAAATGACTCTTGCGGAAGGATAGAGACTCAAAAAGTGTCATTATCATTATTTATTTTTTTTTAGAATAAATCTACTGCTTTAAGACAAACAAAAAAAGAATATTCCCAGTGGTCATCACATTTTGACTAATCATTAAATTTGCTTCCTGCTGGTTTAATTGCAGTGAGTTTGATTGGGACCTATTACAGGCATGCTGAAATATCAAGGCACTATAGGCACTCAAGTTGATTATGCAAAAGAAACATCTTTCAGGTTGATTAACATGATCAGTAATTAAAAAATCTAAATCTCTGTGGGCTATCCTCATTTGAATGGGCCTAAAAGTCATTTTGAAATGCATGTGGCTGGAATGTTTATATCAGTCATCCCATCAGTTTTTCTCTCTCTGGTAATGCTATACGTGAGTCATGTAATGTAATTTTTTTCCGCAGGGTTTGCACTACTTTGTATCTCATTACAGTTCTTATATTCTGTGTGTTGCCCTGATGCATTTGCTCAAAAAGTGCCAGAAGACAGAATGAAGCATCGATTCATCACACTTACATTGAAGTTGTGAGGGGGGGGCGATAACTTTTTAGCACGCTCTCTGGCTAAATATATATTTTAAGGCAAGTCTGAAGAACATTTTTTAGAGCTTTGCGTCAAACAGTGTCTGCACCATACCTTTGTTGCCATGACAACCTCATTGACGAAGTCAGTGACGAACTAAACCTAATTGCATTGACAAGATAAAAGCTTTTCTCTTTTATTCTTTTTCTTTTATTTTTAATGTAAAATTCAAGCTTCAAAAAACACATTTCAACCCTTAAAAAGGTATTTCAACATGTTTGGTGGATCAACAAAACAACCATCTCCAAACTACTATGAACTTCAATAGTGACACTTGTCATATTCAATTATGATCAATGTAGACAATACATGGATAATGTCATAAATCGCACATATCAGTAGGATAATAAAGCCAACCGGAATGCTTACTCTCTCAAGGTAATGGTGGTTGGATAAGTGCCCAGTCTCTCTGGTGGAACACGCCACCAGTGTGAACTACTTCATACTGTACACTGAGCCAAAACAGTTTGTAATGTAATTGTCCAATTAAAATAAAGGCCTTAAAAAGAAAGCTTCCACATAAAAACTTTTAATTGGAAAAAAACCTTTGATCTGCTTCACATTTTGATATCCAAAAGTGTGAGCTAGAACTTTGCACTTTACACCTATATCCATTACAGAACTATAACCTGATGTGGTTTGTTTGCCCTTCCCAACACACAGCTGTAAAATTTGATGACAAGAGCTGGACATAAATCTGCCCTGCAGAGACTTGTGCAGCCCACTGCAGTGCTCATACAAAACGATGGATAACTGAACTGTAGCCCGGGTCTAGTGAGTTTAAGTCGCCCATAAAAATCTTTTCCACTGACAGAAACCTTCCCCTCGCTTTGAGAAGCTATCTCTAAATACCTGTGACAATAGCCTTTGCAGTTTAGCAAGTGACGGCAAGTGAAAGCACAGATAAGGCACTATCTGCAAGACACCTGCTGCTTTCAATGAAAGAACAAGCAGGGGTAGGAAAAGGGAAAATATATATGTGTGTATGTGTGTGCTGCAGACATTTTTTTTTTTCTGTTCTTTTTTCTCCAATTGCTCATGACCACCCACAAAAACCGCACCTGTATACTCTGAACCTGTGAACTCTACAAAAGATCTATATAACGCTTCATACTTGAAAAGGGGCAATTAGTGTACATGAAGACCTTAAATCAAACACAGCAGGGTATTGAGTAAGTCGTTTCCCAATGCAAATGGTTTTTGTCAGTATTAACTGAAAATAATTATATTATTATTTTAGTTTCTGACCAATCTAATATATATTTTTTTAAATCAATTGAGCCGTTATTTGCACTAAAATAGCACTACATATTTAAACAATAAATATTCTTGTTTTTACTCTAGTGAAACATATTTTTAGATGTTGATTGGGTTTCATGGATGGACCTAAGACCCAACAATAGCCACTCACTAAAAATGAATAAATATATTGTTAAGGAAATAAATTGTAGCCGTTCAGGGTTGTAACCATTTTTATTTGTTGGCAATCTAAGAGCATTGAATTGAAAGTAATATAAATACTAAATATTTATTCCCAAGCTAAATTCATGTTCCCACTGCCTCACTAACAATGCCTCCACTAAAGAAACTGGGAATGAAAATGAACCATATTATGACTGACATATCAATCCTAGTTTATTTAAAAATGTACTTATTGTTCTCAATACATTTTTTTGTTTGTTTTTAGAAATGTTAACAGTTTTTTTTTTCCAAATATCATTTTATGCACTCGCTATTTATTGTAAAATAGTCAGAATAAAAGTGTATAAAAACTTATTTAAAAAAAACCCTAAAGCACATTTTGAAACAG
>NC_050512.1:18721097-18754780 GCF_002922805.2 Oryzias melastigma
AAAAACAAAGAAAACTTTACATTTCATCTTAAAAACTAAAACAGTATCCTGAGGAGGTTTAACACAACAGACAGGCAGCAACAAGCTCTAATTAGTATGCCTTGATTTTGTTTTTTTGGTTGTCTTCTTTTTAACATAAAAAAATATATATATTGTAATAGTCAGGATTTTTCAAAGCTGGGAAGAAGAAAATTGTTTTCTTTTATATTTCTTTGCAGAATATTGTTTTTACATATCTAAATTGTGTTGACACTAAATCCTGCAGCTTTTTCCAAAAGACCCATTTTCTAAGGTACAGCACCTGTTGATGGAACCTTCTTGAATAAGTATTTGTTCTCCTTTGGAGTTTGATAAAACCTAAAGCAAAATCATTATAACAAAAACATATTATTTCTTTTAAATACACACTTTGAGATTCATACTCATAATCAAGTTAAATAATAAAACTCCCCACTTTTGCATACATTTTAAAGTAACTAAGTCGTTGTTGTGACTACTGGGAGAAAAGCTCACAACGTATGTGATGGTAAGTGACACAAAAGAATTGGGCGGCCCTGTCCACTTTTCTTTGGAGCAGACATAAATATGCATACCTTCCATAATTGAAAACTGTGTGGGCACATGGGGACTTGTCTCCATTTGAATATGAATGCACTTCTCCTTTCATTTTCTGCTTTTTCAAATTCTGTCTAGCACAACGATAACCCCCAAACCTCGCTCCCTGCCTTCCCCCCCAATGGAAATCTTTCTGGCAGACATTGCTGTAGCCCATCTTTTTTTTCTCCTCTCAAATCTGCAAACCATACAGAAGCTTGTTAAAGCTCACAAAGCTTTAACAACATCTAGGAATAAAGGGAAAAATAATATACATTTCTTTTACCCTATCGTTTTTGTATGTATGTATATATATAATATATGGACATGGAGAAAATAAAAAAAAACACATTTGACACAAAAATCTTGACACTGACAAAAAGAGCAATTAATGCAATCTGCTACAAATATTGGAAATGATAAATTCATAAAAGACAGGATAAATAAGATACAATTAGAATTTGTTCTCTAATTAAGTTCACAGGTTTATTTGTGTTTCCATTTTTTTCCAACTGTGCCATAATTTTAACATCATCCAGACTTCCTCCATTCGCTTCTGTGTATCAAAGATTAAAATTTAAAAGGTCAGTTTTCACTTTTTAAAATATTTTTATTATTGTTTCAGTTTCAATTAATTTAATATTTAATGTTCTTTCTTAATCTCCAAGGCATAAATAAAGAAGTGATCATTAAAGGTGTATTCAGATTCTACACAGTGTGTTCGGTTTGAGTACACTACAGTTCATTTCCCCGATCAGTCTGAATATACCCAAGCGAACCCTGGTTCGGGACCAGGAACCGATCTCGGACCACACTTTTGATGTAGTCTCAGTTTGTTTCCAATCAGACTGAGTTCTGGTTCACTCCGAGTTTCAAGAGTCGGAATAGGCTCCATACTTAACCCATAAAGACCCAGAGCAATTTTTCCTAAAAAATACAATTAGGTGGAATACACCACAAACTAAGAGGACCACAGAATTCCTTTCTAGTATTTTTCTGCTATACCAATGCCACCATGGGTTCTTATGGGTTAAAGCAGAAAAACTGGACAAAAATGGCTACTGTAGCCGGGCATTACGGGATGTAAACAGAGTATGAATGAAGCAACCATGGATAAACGTGGAGCAACAATGAGACACAGGAACTCATAGAAGCTTGGTCGGATAACTGCAGGCTCATTAAAAACAACTTTTAACGTAATACACATTGCTTCTCTTGATGTTTTCCCTAAAACATGTCATAAACACTAATCACTAATCTTAGCCGTCATCTCCTCACTAACCCCTTGCAGTCTGCCACCGCCCTACCAAAGTAGCAGTAAAAAGTCCTGACCTCACGTTGTACAGAAATTGGTCAACGAAGTATAAAGACAAGGTTTACAAAGCGTGGTACTTCCAATATTCTTTCTCTCATCGCTTTGTCCCTCCCTTGTAAGTCCTGGCCAATGACTGAGGAGATCTTCAGTCACATGGTTTTGTTCATAAGCTTTGGCTCGGAGCACAATTGTCCAGTTGACGGCAGTCTGAATACAGACCAAACACAAAGTTCAGGACTCAATACAGAGCAAATTAAGTGGACTCAGTCCGGACGAACACACTATTTTCAGTCTGAATACACTCAAAGTAACTAGTGTGTTTTATTTTATTTATTTATTTTGGTTGGTCTATGGGTTTATCTTCGTACTCCCTCTGGGGAAAAAAACTTGGGAAAACTTTGGCAACCCATTACATCTCTTTCATATAGAGGTGAACCTCCGCTGTCATTGCATCAATTATCCATCTCCCCCTTGTTGTTGCAAAGATGCTTTGTGTGACACAGCTGTCAAGCTGTCACTCGATTTAGAACGTTCTCACGTCTATCTAAGTTTATCTCTCGTTTTATTTAGAGCTTCACTTGAGAATGTGGGTCAGGTATTTTACACCATGTTGAAGAGAAACGGCAGACAGTAAATCTACACAGTGTATTTAAATGTGCAATAGGAACATTCGACCTTAAAACAGAGCAGGGAGCTTTACTTTGTTCAGGGCTGCATGCATTTCCGTGGCAACCAAGAAAAAGACCTCAGTACCCAAGAGCTTAATAATACTGCACCTTTAAGGAAACATTTAAAGCTCTGTGGATAAGCGTCCTGGTGCTCCACTGTAATTGCATTTGCAGACTTATAAAAAAAAAATCAGACTTAATGGTTTCTGAGAATATCCTTTTATATGTTATCCATGGCTGTGACAGACTGGCGACCTGTCCAGGGTGTACCCCGCCTTCGCCCTTCAGTAGCCGGGATAGGCTCCGGCACCCCCGCGACCCCGAAAGGGACAAAGCGGTCAAGAAGATGGATGGATGGATGGATGTTATCCATGGAAACTGCATGTATCTGTTGCTTGAGCAAACAAGACACATTTTTTTTTTTAAGAATTTAATTTCTAAGACAGAATAGACACAATTTTAATGGACAAAAAAATGAAGTTACAAACATGACCTTCAAATGTTTTAGTGTTTTGTCCAACAAAAGGCCAGTTTCTAATTTGTGAACATGGAACAAACAGGAAAAGTCATTGCTGGAAGTACACTGCAACAATCAGGATTAGAAAACCCCATAGTATTTTTGCAGCACTTTTCTCATTTACTTTAATTATTATTGATTTTTTTCTTGATAATTCCTGACCCACGTTCAGAACTAGAAACATAAGCAGCTAAGATGTCCATACCTAGAAGAGAACTAACTCAGTAATTTCTCGGTGTTGGTAAACACTTAAAGATACAATTGTGGATTTTACACCTAAAATTAAACTTTGTGCCTGATATTGTATTTTATTTTATGGAATAAATGCTTATTTAGAATATTGGGAGCAGAACTCTTAAGAACTAAAACTTGAATTGACATTAAGAGAACCCACGATAACTTCTGAGATCCTTTCCTGCCTTTACATCAGAGGCTGAAAGGACATTACTCGTTACCATGTGCGGTGTAGTATAGCAGAACCCTCACACTTTATACATAATTAAAACAGCAATGTAATGCATCAAAGTAAACCTGCACACAGCCATCCTTGAAGCGGTTGCCTTGATGTGTTTAATTAGGCACGACCCAGTAGCCTCTTTAAATGTTTGCAGAGCAGAAGGATGGTTTGACGTTAAGAAACAGCAGATAAGGTGATTTCTTCTGATTCTCTGTACATAGTTTTTTTGATATTCACTTGTACCTGATCGTGCATTAAAAAAACAGCATTTTATAGTGTGTAGTAGCATTGTTTCTGTCATGTTTTGCCTTCCTAAAGTATTTGCAAGACTCAATGCAGAAAAGGCTCCAAACCTGCATCCTCCAAAATTCCACTAATATAATATACAGTACTTGTATTTTTTTCTACCTTTTCGTTTTTCAACAACTATCTGATGCTTTTACAAGATTTGTGCCAGGAATCCTAGAAGGGAAGCTCATCCTCCCCACTCACCTCTTCCAGCTCTTCTGGGAGGATGGTCATAGGTGAAGCTAGGAACATAGATAGATTGGTAAGTTGAGAGATTTGTCTTTTGACTCAACTCTCCATTTAACCACAACCGACCCATACAACAGATACTTAAACTCCTTCACCTGATGAAGTGATTCATTCCTACCCTGGAGGGGGGCATTCCACCTTTTTTTTTTCTGGCAAAGAGCCATGGTCTCATCCTTGGAGTTGCTCAGTCTCATCCCAAATTCTTCCTACTTTGCTGGAAACTGTGTCATCACCACATCATCCATAAACAGCTGAGAGGGAATTTTAAGGCAGTAATTTACATATTTAGCAGAAAAAACCCTAAGATTTTAGCTTTGCAAAACTTAAAATGAAGCCAAAAAAAGCAGTTAAAATAATTATTCTTAAAGTATTGTCTGGCATCCCCCAAGATTTCTCAGTCAAATTAAAAGGTAGGACTCTTGGTTTGTGACATGTCAAAAGCCTTTACAGTCAAAGTCCCATTAGCTGTCATGCACCTAGGTGTGTGAAATCTGTTCTTTACATTTGACCCATCCCCTGGGGGAGCGGTGAGCTGCAGACACATTCGCACTCAGGAACCATTTTGTGGTTATATGCTGATTGTAAAACAAGCACTGGGTCCCATTTTTGGAGCCTTTGGTTTGCCTTGCCCTGGATTTAAACTCATGACCTTCCAGTCTCAGGGAGGACACTCTACCACAAAGCCACTGAGCTGATTTTTTTGTGTAAGAAAATTAAAACACATTTCATACAATCTTTCAAAGACAGGCTAAAGGTTGCTTTAGGACCATTGTAGACAGTCAGATGTGATAGATATACCTCACCCTGGCCTACGTTCACCTGGTCTTGCATTCACCTTTATGACATAAGACACATCACTGCATCTAAATGAATGCCTCTGAAGGTGACAGCAGACAATGTCCTGCAATACACACTTATGTGTGCTTCAGACAGTGTGGTTACTGTACAAGAGCTGGTGTGCCCCCGCATCCACGAGGCTGAGCAGCAACGAGTGGGCAAGCAAGCGTTAGAGGCTTTTACAGAGAAGACTTTTACTGCAAGGCAAGACATGGAGGAAAAAAAAGAAAAGAAAAGAAAAAAAAAGTAATTTCCTGCTTCCACTCAGGATTGTAGTCCCAAGGGTTTTATACTGAGAAAGATTTCAGAATACTTGGAGGGATTCCACTTTGGTAGCTGGAATTAGTTTGATTTGGAAATTAAACTGGTAGTTTATACATAGATTATGAAACCAAGCTTGGGTTATACTGCATATAAACTATACAATTTGGACCATTGCTTCATCAGTAACTGAGAAAACAATAAGAGTAAGTTAACAAATCATAATTCTTCTAATAGCTTTGTACGGGGAGATAAACAATGGACTTTAAACTAAAAGCAACTACTTTTTTTATTTTTTGTTTAACCCAAAGCATCTCCTATGTGCAGCCATCTAGCCTTCAGGATAGGACAGTCATTGGCTAATTGCTGTACAGCAGCAAACAAACCAATACTTCTCCATTTTCCCTGGTCATGTCCCATTACTTCAGCTTAGATTCCCTTTTCATATTTCTTTTGACAGCTGCATCTGTCCATGGAGAATGAGGCTGTGTTGCAATCGGCAGGCATAGGATGTCGTAATTAAGAGGTGTACCTTTGGGCGAGCTCGTGGCTCAGCCAAGGTGAAAACGACAGAGGAAGTGGAATTTTATTGAACACAACAGGGTCCCTGTCAATAACTCTGGCACTTGGCACCGGCTCCAGTGTTTATATTAATATTTGGGGCCCGCGTGCATCTTTTCATGACTGTGCATCTGTGCATGTTATATGCCTTGACCTTCCTCATCAAAGTGCCACTAGCTGCGGGGATCAAGAAACACTCTCGAACACCCACATGTCGAAAATTATAGAAAGAGAGGGAGAGAGGGAGCACGAGAGATGAAGAGCAAAAAGTGGGAGCGAAATAAGAGCCTGAAATGAGACAGCAAGGAAAGGAGTGCACAGATTGATATAGCAATTACCAAGAAAGCGACCCCTCTGTTAGGAATACATCTACATACATTAGCGGCAGGTTGCTCCCCAGCCACAGTCTCTGAGGCTAACCAAGCAGTATCTCACACAAAGATGCAATGCTCTGAAAGGTCATCAGGGTGCAGTCACTGTGTATATATTAACAACCCAAACTTCATCTACTCTACATTGTATTTTACTGGAAGAAAAAAAAGATATAAATCAAACTGTCAGGCACAGACTGAAAAGAGTAAAACCCTCGTGTGCTTGATCGTATACTGTAGCTACACCACACTAAGGAAAAAGGAGAACTTTTCTTGATGTCTTCAGTGTTAATTGGAGCTATAATGTGTGTCTCAGTGGATTATCTAAAAACCATAAATGTGTGCAATTACCAGCCTGAACACAAAAAATATGCTAGCAGCGTAGAAAAATCACTGAAAGACACACCGCTCGCTCAAGTGAAATTCAAAAGACTGGCTGTCATGCATGCTGTGTCACAGCTAACAAGTTAATCCAGTTACAGTTAGGCCATAATCAGACCTACGCTATCAATTGGGCTTACCAGGGCTGAGGCCCTGCGGCCCTGGGCCTCAGGTGACCTGTTAGCATTTGTGCAAAAACGATTATCATTAAAAAAAAAAAAACTATTTTTTTAATCAGTTTTCCTCCTCAATGTACAAAATGCATGGCAAATGAATCTGTGCTGAAAATTAGACCAATTATACTTTGACTTATAAGGGACTCAGATTAGGTAGGGACTTTTGGGTAGTGTCTTTTTCAAATCACAGAAGAGCCACTCTGTTAAATAGCAATCATGAAAGAGAAATTTATATTTGCAGTTTGTGCCCGGCAGGAGTTATTCGACACTTAGTATTACATACTGTACATGAGAGCAACACATTCTCACTCCCAACTCGTCATATATGGAGGTATGGTTCAGGCCCCATCCGTGTCAATTTTTGATAATTTGGGTTTCCCCAACTAGTCATTTTTTGGCATGCTGAATCTTCTCAATAAATCAAGTGTCCTCTACCTCAGGGCTGCAAACCGGTACCAGTCCAAGGGTTGTCTGGTACCGGACCACAGACAGGGAAAAAAATGCATACGCTAACCATGGGTCCCCAACCCTCAGGATAAGGACTGGTACCCTAACCCGCTACCGGTTCTGCAGCCGGTACCGCGTCCCAAGGGTTGGGGACCTGTGGTTTAATTTTGCATGCAGCTTCTTCCAACTGTATGTACATGCAGTAGTATCAAGTAGTGACAGAACTTTATGAACATCATATGTAGGGCTGGGTATCACTGGGTACAATACGATGCGATACATGGCTCACAATATCGATGATATCGCGGTACTGCAATAATTAGTAAAAACCATCTCTAATAACTCGCATTATATAGAAGAACACAGGTTTTTGGGGAAAATATTTCCCCATTTATTTATTTATTTTTTTTTTTATCTTGAATTCAATCATAGTAAACAACTTGTCTTATTTGTGCAACAAATAATTAACACTTTTGCGCAAATCAGTAATACTATGTCTTTGACAAGCACCGACACCAACTACATTTGAATTATTTGTAAAATTCATTACTAACAATAGTAAACATGAGCAGGAGTGTCACGACTTAGTGCAAAATTCTTGTAAACAACAGAACAAAAATTAAATAATTCGAATAGCTACCAGACACATTGGTGCTCACAACAGCCAGTCTTACAACGTGCTCCCTATGTCTACCTCAAAAGGAATGTCTCATCAAAAGATTACAAATATAATGTTTTCAGCCTCTTCAAACAAAAATTAAAAGATCGATAATTGGTGAGAACCCATCGAGAATCAATCGCAGGACTAAATATAAGTATTTTAGTACACCTCAATCATACGCTAAACGCACATTAAATTAACCCCCGTTCAGCACATTCATGAATGCACCACACATGCCCGGTGTGTACATAGTTTTAAACTGACAGAGTTTAGGAGCCAGCAGTAGCAGCTGGAGTTCCAGCTCTTTTTGGCTGCTGAGAAGCTCCCAGCAGCGGCAACAGGACTAAGCCGGAAACACCTTCAGGTTAGCAGACAGGTCAGTTGTTTCTGTCTGAAAGCATGGCTCATTTTAGAGAAGAACATTATTAAGCTGTTCAAACTCACAACAGGATAGCTTTCCAGGTGAAAATAAATGTGTGAACTTCAAAACCAAGTATTACAATAAAAACAGTCTCCTCTATTGATCTGTAAGTCAGTTTTAAGCAGAAATACAGTATCTTTCGTCAAACTTGAACTGAGTTGTTAAATAAAGATTCACAGATGTTTCTGAAAGTGATTATTTAAACTCTGGGCTTTTCTGTCTTAGCAGGAAAATGACAGAAAAGGTCCAAAGTCACAGCATCAGTTAAACATTCTGACTGTTGGTAGAACAAACAATATAGTAATTTAGTCCAACAAGATCTGCAGGAATGAAGCATGTTTAAGCAACAAAAGACTCAGAAAAACATAAATTGAGCTGGCATCTGGCTCAAAACTGAGTGACTGAATAGTTCTGATATTGCTTGCCAGGTTTTTTTTGTTTTGTTTTTTTGCTAGCCTAATGTTAGCTTGGGCTCGTGAGATGCCATAACTTAGTGAAAGAAAGTGTATGATGCATTTAATCTGCATAATCATAATTAAAGAATAACTGGGGACAATTTTACAATAAAAAATAAAGTTGGAGTGAGACTTTTAAGAGCATTTTTGTCAAATTTATCTTTGTCTTGTCAATCTGCTTTCAGGAAAGATTTGTGTTTAAATGATGTTAATGACTGGGACTGTGGAGGAGAATTCATGGCATTGGTACACCACAGTAAATACAAAGATAAATACAAATAAAAATAAAGATAATCATGGCCTCAATCTGAATCTTAGAGTGCACATTCACACAAACAAGAAAAAAACAGAGATTTCAATCAATACTGGATAGTGCGCATGGAGAGGAAACAACAGGTACTAGTATATATAATTATACATCATGGTCATATATAAAAGCATGGCAATCTAGCCCTTTCACCTGGGAGACACAGGTTCAAATCTTGGTTAAGGTGAATTCTCAGTAGGCAAGTGAACCCATAATGGAGGAGTCATGCCGGCTCAGGCGTCATTTAAATTACTAAGAACTCCATGGAAACAGAGGCTAGAGACAAAGATTGTGTCTGCACTCAGAGAAAACAGCAAGCTATTGAAAAAAAAGATTAGCTAAAAAGTAGAAACTATTCATATAGGGAAACTGCCAAGAAAAAGTTTACAGTTTTAGCTGCCTGAAGAGGTGCACTAGAGAGGATACACCGAGTCTTCTTCACCGAGTCATTAGAGGTGAATTTGGAATGGCAGTGTAGCAACATGGGGACAGAATCACCAGTATTGGAGTAGCATTTGGGGAAAAGCAACACAACAGCAATGCTCACTAGCTGGTGAACTTAAAAGCAGAATATAAAACCCTCCATAAACGAGATCAACCATCAGAGTGGCAGACATCCAAGAAAGAAATTTAGGTATGAAAGAGTGGACAGGACCAAGCTCTGATGTGACTCACTTCTACTGACTGCACTACCAGAGCAGCTGGCAGCACATCCGAACCACCTGCTATTGGATGAAACCCACCCTGAATGGTTAAGTAAAAAGGCCAGTTGGTCCTGATCCTGAACGACCCCCATAAGGGAACCATCTAATCACCTGCCCCAGCACAACATGGAAGCTTCTGTCAGGCATCACAGCAGCTGAGATGAGCAGGCACATGGATCAATAGACAAGCATGGCCCAGAAAGGGATTGGAAGGAACTCCAGGGAAGCAAAGCACCAATTATTGGTGGATGTAGCAGTCAATCAAGACTGCAAGACCAATCAGATGGGTTAGAAGAAAGCCTACAACTTGATACCTCACACTTGGATCCTGGAATGCTTAAACTGTAGGACAACAGATACTCCAATACGTGTCTTGAAGTTTGGATACCAGTGTTAAATGAGCTCAGACAAAGCACAAGCATTTAAATGAGATGACAAAATAAGAAAGAGAAAGGTGGAGAAATAAACGAGAAGAAAACGATGGATCTAAAAAGGAGTGACCGAATGATCCAGTTTGACTTGAATCTATGTTGAAGTCGAGTGAATGAAACATGTTTTTTACGCTTGGCCATGGGTGTAAATGGAACATACACAGGTACAAAGAGCCATTATGAAATGGCAGGACCTTTATGAGAATTGTGCTCCTACAAAAAGGAGTGGTTTAAGAACGCAGAGAGAGAGAGAGAATTCATCGTCCAAAAGAATCGACGAGAATCTGGTAGATTGTCTGGGATAAAGCTAAATTCAGAAAACTACAAACCTCAGAATGTCTCATAAACCAAAAATAGCCTGAATCTCATTAATGGTATAACACCATGCAAGCTGATACAGACTGTTGCTCTGAGCGGGGCTGAAAATCTCTGTTTCCAAGGACTTGAAGGGAAAGAAGATAAAAATGGAAGAAAAAAAAAGGAGAGGGTGGAGAATGAAAAAGAAAAACCATAATTAAACACTGCCATCTTCTGGTCACTGTATGAACTTATAGAGTGCTTTGATGCTGAAGCTAATGCATTTGAGCCAACCAAACATTTGACCACCTGTTTGTATTAAACCACAAAAAAAAGAAAGTGACATACAAAGGACATTCGATTTGGTCAAAGCTGACATAATAAAATGGAGGAACTTCCAAATTCAAAGATGTAATTGTTCATCCCTTTCTTACAAAGACACTAATTTAATCTGCTGGTTATGGAAGAAGAATGAAAGCAGAGCATGAGGCAATCATCTTGATGCAACCACAATTATGTTGAGAGACACTAACCCATCTATTCCTCACAATTCTTGGCTCATCTCATCTAAAGCAGCACCAAAGGCAGCAGAGGAATAAAATCGGCATCCTCTATAACTCATACTTATACTGACAGGCATTTTCAGTTACATTCTTCAAGTCAAAGTGGATCATACTTTTTTTAAGCCTCTCTTAGAGGCACTTACTTTGCTGCAGTTCAATGCTGATGCCTTTGTTTGGCACATCAAAGACAGAGTGGAGGTGTATTAAAATTCCCAGCAGAAAGGCTGTGTTAAGTACTTTTTGCTTTGACTGTATACAGGTCCTCAAAATCATACCAATGACATGGAAATGGGAATATTTTTTATATCTGAAAATGTGCACTGCTGTTGTTCATAAAGTCTTTTAGCCTCCATGAAACAGAGTAAATGTTTCCACAGAGTCAAGGAAGTGCATGTGGCCACATGGGGTAAACAGTTGCCAGACAACACAACCAGCATAGGAAACCCATTTTGAGTTGTCTCTACAACAGTTATGGGGCACTTTTTAAGTATGTAAAAATAGTGCAACATTGTGAGTCTGTGCTGTGCCCTAAAAAAAAAAAAAAAAAAAGTGTGTCTGACAGTATCACAAATGACCAAGATTCCCGCAGGGTCTCCACTCCATCTGTCCTCCGACTGAGTTCATACCTCTGTATGCTTTCATTCCAAACTGACAGAACCTGTCCTGCATAGAAAATCCAAATGGGGCTGCGTTTGCTACCTTTTTACCCAAGACTTCACAGCAGGCAACACCAAAATCCAATTTCAAAGTGGCAACCTATTCAGAGCAATTATTATAGGAGAAGAAGCAGCTTGAGGTAAGGATGGTGAAACAACTATAGCTTTAATGATGCAGATTTACTTTCTACGAATATGAATTAAAGTTAAAAAATGCAATAGAGGAAAATGTATCTGTATCTGTAATTTTGAAGCTGTTAGTTGAATGGGTTCTTTGAATAATTTGTATTGCAACATTTTATGGTTATTTTAATCTGATGCATGTACATTAGGGTTTTAGTTTTAATTACCGTATTGAGAAATACATATTTTTAATTTTTTCATGCTAAATGAATTTTTTCTGACAAAATCCATCCACAAATAAAGCCTATGGGTTCATTTGCAAACTATTTTTCAGAAGAGCTAACTTTAAATCCCCAACTGGAAGATTTGGCCTTAGAAATAATCATTCAACTTAATTCAGTAAATTATAGGAGACACATTATTAAGATTGCTTTACCTCATATTGCCAATCATTAACTAAGGGTGTATTTAGACTGCAATGAAAATTTGGTTCAGACCGAATCCACTCAATTTGATTCAAACCTTGCATTTAGTCTGTATTCAGACTGCTGCCAAATGGACTTTCTTTGTTCTGAAACGAAGCTTATAAACAAACAGTGACTAAAAATCTCCTCACTCATTGGCCAGGAATTACGAGGGCGGGGCAAAGCAACGAGAGGTGGACATGATTGAAGTACAGCACTATGGAAGGAACCCTTGTTGGGATATTTCACTTATTGAGACTTTATATTTCACTGAACAATTTTGAACGTCTGTACAAACATCAGGCAGAGCACTTTCTTGTAACTATTACCTATTGTTGAAATAAACTAAAAGTAGGATAACACTGCCCCCTATTTTGTCATGAAAAATCCATTTATAAAAATTGCTTAAGGTCATAAAAATGAGCGTTTTCGATAAGGTCGTTTCTTCTTTTTTCTCATAGTCAAACTGCCCTGAAGACCGGTCTGTGAGGTCAGCATTTAAACATCGTCTAACATTTCGTTTCAAGAAATGCACGTCCTCAGGGGTTGTGAAGGGAAGGAGTTCAACATCCCTGCCATTTTAACTTTGGTAAATTGGAAAAATAAAAATAAAAAAAACATTCAGTCCCAAGGGGCTTTATTTTTTTTTAAGAAAAAAATAGATAAAAACCCTTTTTTTAGCAGTCATCTCTAGTGTCTTCGTTTCAAAAGTTTATCTACATTCTAATACACTGAAAATCTGTGTTCTTTTACTTAATCAAAAAGAGCAAAATACATTAAAGAACTTACTCCTAAGTGGTTCTCTGACTTAATTATTCACTTAACTTCACAAATGTTTGGTTAATATTCAGTTAAAGAGGCTGCAGACAAAGGGTGGTTAAAAAGGCTGAAAAGGATTGAGTCATAGTTAATCATTTAACCAGAAAAATTGTCCATTTAACAGAGCACAGTTTGTCCATCACATCCCATGAAATTCGTGTTGCAGCTCGTTTACAAAAAAGAACTAAAAAGAGCTCCGATATTAAAAAGTTACATAACCGTTTATAGTGCAAGCTCTAACGCCTTGCAGCGGGACTGTACAAAATACCTCTCCTAAATGAAAGAAAAAGCATAATATATATATATATATATATATATATATGTCATGTGATATAAACTATGGAAGCACTAGATATGGTAGTTTGCAAACTTTGAAAAAGTTCCACTCTTCAAACTAATTAAGAATGGTGATAGGTGTGCACAAATTTAAAACCAATATAAACATGTTCACAAAAAAAAATCTGTAACAATAATGTTTTTTGTTTTGTTTTTTTAATGGTATGCTCCAAACCTTAGTAAATAATCATATAAGTATTCCAGGAAGCCTGGAGAGTGTGGTGAAGCAGGAATTCTACATGCATCAGCTTCATTGGACCACAGGAGTCAAAGCAGGGAAGATTAATTGCAATTCTGCTAGTGGAAATGAATTCAATTCAGTTGATCTAGCTTTTACAAAAAAAAAAAACAGTTTGCTACAAAGGAGCCAGATCCCATCTTGGGGGGAAAAAAGTATATCTGCACATGTCATAAAGAAAACAAAGCAAAAATACCTACTTTAGGATGGGAAGTTTCTTTAGATCATTTTATGCATTTGTCACTCCAGAAGTTACATTTTTGCTGGAATGACAAACTTACATCAACATCAGATGTACTTCTACTTCCTAATATGACCACTAGATGTCACTTAAAACCTGTAAATGACCCTCTTGGAGACCAAGATCACAAGGATTAGAATATAAAGCCTCATCTCAGAGTGAGATAGAAACATTTTTTACTAAATCTTCGGCGGTTTTAGTGACGTCACGTCTGCAGTTGAGTGTGTAAGATCATGACGGCTTAAGGATGTAGAAAAGGAATGAAAGGATGTTCTTCTGGGAAGGCACACATTGCCTAATGATTTGAAAGAATAAAAAAAGGGGATTTTAAATAGTTCCTTTACATTTTAGTTTGACTCTAAAAAGCACATTAATCATAATAAATATTGGAGAGCTGCAGATAATTTAAATGGTAAAAATTGTCTCCAAAATGATAAAAAAAAAATGAAATGTCTGTAAGTTTTAACATATTTTTCTCATATAATTTGTATTGTTACACTGTTAGTAAATGTTTAAAATAAAAAATATAACAGATCTTTTTTTTTTACACAGTTAACCCACAGTTAACTGTGTAACTCATTTTATTTGTTCCATATGATCACATAGAATAAATGTTCATTAATAATCTTTTCTTTCAAGATGGTATTGAAATAATCCCTATGAAAATGAAATTTAATTTTTTGTGATCTCTAGTTATATTGATACTGAAGGTATCTGTGACTCTATGAGGACTGGTTGTTTGCCATAAACAAAAATTTAAAAAATGTAGCAAAATTAACCAAAGACTATTTTTCACTCAACTTTTGGTGTTAGAATGTCAGTTGCTCGGATGCTTTTAACAGAGTGTCATACTACAGTTGAATTTTTATGTCAGCTAAATAATAGTTTCATAGCTGTTGAAAACTTTTTTTTTTTTCCTAAAGGAAAGTCTTTTTTATAGTTGTAGTACATGGTGTGAGCCTAGTGAGTGCTCCCTGCTGCCACATTCTGTTGAGTTTTATTTAGTGGTGAAAGGTTGTAACTACAAGTAAATTTGAACTAACTTGAAGCAAGTTGAAGGACACACACCTGCTTATATATCCTGTCTTTTTTTCCTAAACATTGATATAAATACCAATTAACCATATATCCAATATGAAAATTACCAAAAATATATTTATTTTTGATCGGACGTGTACGAGTCTTTCTTGGAAATGTTGGAATATGTTACACTTTCCTGATGTGTATAAGAGGCGCAGCAGAAAATAGGAACACATTTAAATGTTCCCTAACAATTTACTCAGTGGTTATAGACTAGCTGTAACAGAAGATGATGAAGCTGCAGACATTTAGAATCCAGAAAGCAAGAACGCTGATAGGGATCAAGACCAGGATGAAGAGAGATCAGCATGATGGAAAAGCTGTGAAGGGTGTGTAATCAGAGAAAGAAAATTGTATATTTCGATATAATAATTTAAAAGTTCATATTTTTTCAAGTCTATGTTTGGCAAAAAAAAAAAAAACAACTTTTCCTTGTTAGATAAACAAACCTGATCTTGGTAATCAGCAGCAAATAAGGCGGGATTTTGGGAAAACCAGCCGATGGCTGGCCCTGAAGGTCTCGAGTCTGACACCTCCGTCTTAATGCAAATGAATGCATAGATGCTACAACCTCAGTGGTCTAAACAACAAGCCAGCTCAGTATTTAAATGTGTAAAGATGCATGAACATCATGCAAACCGTTTTTTTTTAAATAAATGCTATAAAAAAAATATGTTGTTTACATTGGGTAAATGCTAAATTTTATTTAGTTCATTGAAATGGATGCATCTAAAAACTGTATTATTTGTGTTCCCTGTTTTGACAAAACCTACAGAGATTTCACCCTTCCTTTAGAGTTCATACATCTAATTGCTACAATAGATAGTAAATAGAGAAAAACTGCTGGGCAACAAAACCGCTGAAATTCATTTGAGCTACCTGGCCACTAGATGGCAGCAGAGAATCATAATAAGATTTAATTTGGGAATAAACTTCTCAAATGACTCCTTTATGTTAACGTAGTGTATGTCACTATCATAGAATATGTTATAAAAATATATTGTGTTTTATATTCAGTAGTTTGGAGAAGAAAATGTTTGGTGACTTACATCAAACTCATTGAGGGCAGCAGCTAGTTCTCCAATGCCAGCGTGACCATGCTTCTCTTCAGTAGGTGAGGTGGCCTGAGCAGCACTGGAAATGCCCCCTATGGCCTCCTGGACCTGCTTGAAGACGTAGTCTCGGTTTGCCCGTGTGGCTGCCACGTCCGGGTGCCGCAGGAAAGCCTGGGAGGCCGTGTACAGCATGGTGGCGTTTTTCTTCAGAGCGCCGCGGGCAGCTGCCATCTCATCTCGACACTGGGGGTCCTTCAGCTCCTGAGGAGTTGTAAAGGATCTCTGGTGAGATCTCTCATATTACATATTCTTATTTATTCCATACTGGAGAAAAATCAATAGGGGGGAATAAAAGTACTTAGCAGAAACATTGTTAGGAATGCACCTGCAATCAGAGGAAACCTAGAACACATCTTTAAAAAGACAGCATATAGAAAATGTCCCGTGAAAAAAAAAAAAACAAGCTCACGTCTCACATGATGAATTATTGTTTCAAACACACAAAGTTAAAGCTGCTTCAGCAGATCTGCAGCTGTGGAGCTGGATAGAATTCAGCTCAGTAATTTGCTCTGGGACAGCTGGGTTGCATCTTTTCTTGTTACGGCGTTTGGTAGAAAAATCCTCTAGCAGTTGCCCCCATGGAGATGTATAATAATTATATTATAGATACTAAATAAATGTTGCAGAAAATTGAGTATCTTTATGAAGTGGTCCTTTACCCGTTTATATGAGATAAAAAGGAGGCGAACAGTTTCCAGTTACCTGCTGTCTGCGCGCTGCCACGTAGTTCAGCTTCACCATCTCTTTGCCAAACTCTTTGAAACGGTTGGCCAGGTCTTGCTCATTGGTAGCGTTCTTAACTCCCTCTAGCGCCTCTTCCACCTGCCAGAAAAACAAATGCACAAGCTCTCAACACAACTGGGAAAAAATGCACATCTTAATTATTTTTTAATGACGGGAAAAAATAAAAAGTAAGCCAGCTTGTCTGGAGATCCTACAGATATGCAGGGGAGTCTACACATTTTGGGAGTTTCAAAATAAAAGTTTCTTTAAAATATTGATTTAATATTTGTTTATTTATAACAAAGTTTTACTGAAAAAAAAAAATGTCATGGCTTATGTTGGCTTGAGTTAAGCTCCTATTTTAGCAGCAGACATAAAAAATAACTTTATGCTCAATTTGATAGAGAAACATACTCATTGCATAGTATTATTTCTCCTCAAAATTCTGTAATCATATATTTTAAAAAGCCCTAGCTGGTGGAGGGCTTTTTGTTTTTTGAATAACTATTGCAGGTGTTGTTGGCTATGGTAACGTATATTCAATTTGTATGCAAATATGTGCAACATTTTAAGATAAAAGCCTAAAAAAGTACATAAATGATGGTGTAGTCCTGATGATTTGGCCTAGTCGTACCAGGTCACAGCAGTAATGCTATTAAAGAATGACTTACAACTTTAAGATGGGCCAGCAGCCTCATCACATCGGCCATGTCGGCTAGGATGAGGAGGCGGGTAACGGCAGACAGCAGCGCCCGAGCAGCCCTCACCATGGTACCTCGTTTTACGGAGGAGCAAGGGTCATCGGCGAACTCAGATGAGGCGATACGCATCGTTTCTCCTGAGGGGAGAAAATGAGGAAAGGGTAAAGGAACCAAACAAAGCAATGTTTGTGCACACAGAAATATCTGCTGAAGAAAAAAATATGTTCTTCTAAAAACAAATTTACTTTGAATCAAAGCTTCCTAACTCTTACAGATCTACCACCCTTCCATGTCGCTGCACCAGGTTGGCTGCATCAGTGGATTCCACATTTCAGTGATGAATAAATACACCAGATCCAGGTAATCAGCAGCAAGTGGGGAAGGGAGGACTGGAAAATGAGCAGGATGGTAGATCTTCAAGAACAGAGCTGGGCAGTTGTGGTGTACATTAATCAGCACTAATGAGATGTTCTTGGAAACCTTGTGCCTTTAAACTTAAGCTTCAACTATTTTCCACAGAAAAAACTGTGGATTTGCGATGTCAAATCTCATGGAGGAGCAGACAAAGTTGTACATATAACTTAAAATAATCACCTCATAAATGATAAATATGGTGTAAACACCCTTCAATTTTTCCCTTTACAATACAAGAATAACATCAGTTATTATGAGCCAAAATGTTGATTATGAACATTTCACTTTCATTAAGACATTTCATTCATGTGTGATCTGATTAATGACAAACTTTTCACAAATTAAAAAAATATATATTTTTTTTTCCTTCTTAATTTTAAAATGTGAACAAATGTAGCCTTAAAAAATGTTAAGCTTATAATCACTAATGCATAAAGTAAATGGCACTGGTGACATAAAGGTGTTGAAGAAGAGCTGCCCTTATTTCTACATTTGAATTAATTGTTTTAGTAGTTTTAAATGCTCCTTAAATTAAGATTTGCATCAAATTTTAATACAGATTCAGCCACCTCAGGTTTTAAGTATGATAAAGCTTCATCAAAATATTTATTTACAATTTATTTAGTTACAATTAGGTAATAGATGTGTTTAATGTGGCCTTTTTAGTGAAGAATGATTGGATGAAAAAGCAAGGAACTTCCTTTAGACAAACTTACCCAAATAAATAGACGGTATATAATGTACTGGAGTAATAAAAGTAACATTAGAGTTGAGACTGACAGTTTTAATCCTTCAGTTTCAAGGAAGACAGCCAGCCTGACTAAGCAGCCAAGAGGCTTTTGCTTTTAAACTCAGACGGAGAAAATAAAATGAACTATCCCCGCCACAGCTTTAAAACCTCTGAACTTATTTGATTATGAAAAAAATCAGGTTTATTTAGAAGCTCAGGAAGGACCCTTGGCGAATCAGCTCTCCTCACAACTTTCCCTTCAGTTATCCCAGCATTCAAACATCCAAAACTGAAGGAAAACACTTTGCAAGTTCAACTCATGGGGATTGGGATTTAGTGGTGTTTAGAGGATTCTGTATCTTCCTCACAAGCCTAAACTTTTTTTTTAGGTAGCCAGCTCATAAGTATTGACGCGTGTGTGTGTACTTGACCTACATATGGGCCAGTAAAAGTTGTACTCTGTCAGATCTCCATGATCCTAAATGTTGGCAAATAAAGGAGTGAGCGGAATAAGTAAAATGCCGCTTGATATTAGAACATAGGTTGGTGTCAAGATCAGTGTAAAATGTATGGGTGATTAAGCAAATAGAAGTGAGTAAGAGTCAAAAAGACACATCGTTGATTTATAGGAAATTGAAAGTGATCAACATTAGAGGAACTTTGAAAGTAAATATGTACACTTCACATTTGCCTCCATCAAAGCATCATTACTCGAAGGAATTTAAAGGTGACTGACTTGCAAACAATAGAGAATATTAAAAAAGTAATTAATCATTTTGGTGTTGCCACCATTTTGTATGTGTTTTGTAAAATTAAATTGATTTATATTGCAATAACAATTTTATAGTAATTTTTCAATGAATTAAAAGGGAATGCAGTAAAATAACATTAAGTTTTATGCTGTTAACTCGTTATCAACCATCTGCTTAAGGCTGGGACCTAAATTTAATGAGCACAAAACACACATTAAATCCCTTTTTTATCCTGTAATAAGGTAGGTGAAGTATAACTCTAGAAATCAAAAGTAGATTTAGATTTAGAAATTATACACCCTAAATAATAGAATAGTAAATCCATAAATGTATTGTTCTTGTGCTGCTTTATCAAGTTAGAGTCAAGAGTCAGGTCACACATGCACATCAGTGCTAGTCAAGTACAAAATTAACATAAGGAACCAAATAAAGCCCATTAGCACTGCAATACATGTAGCGTGCAAGTTCTTAATCAAGAAAACTGGAGCATCATGGGAGAGCTCAAGCAGATGACCCAGGTCTGAATCCAGATGCGTCTTATCTTAAAGCAGCACGAAGAGGCCAAACATGCAATAAGTCAGTCTGTAGAATCACTTAATGAGTCGGCAGTGATGGCGTTCCAACAAACACTGCAACACTGCTGTTGTGGAAATTAGGGAGTGTTTTTACAAAGAATATGATAATAAAAATCTCCTACATGTGCACCCAAATTCACTGAAAATGCTAATAGGATACTTGCAAAAACTGTCAACACGCGATTCATTTTATCCCACATACAGTAGATTAACACTTTCAAACCCCGTTTCCACTTAACACTTTATTTTTAGTAACATTTGTATCAATTTGAGTGCGACTCACTATCTATCGTGTTTTGAGAAATTTGTTGTGTGACTGAAGCAGTATAAGTTGATCAGTTTTGTGTCCATCTAAATAAATACCCTTACATTATTATTAATTGCATAGAAGCTTGTGTGCTGATTTGGGTGAAGTCTTTGCAGATTTCACAGATGCAGAGCTTTTGTGCAGACCTGCTGACTCTTTAGCCCTTCTTTGCAGCTGACACAAAGGGCATCATGAAAGGGAAAACCTGTTTTTTTTTTTTGCACATAAGCTATGTCTCTCTCTCTCTTTTTTTTTTTTGTAAAAGCACTAAAAGCAAGGCCTTGTATCTGACACAGCCTTTTCGGCACCGCCCGACACTCCCCAAGAAAAACTACAATGCTGACTCATCTACAAACTTCAAACATGAGTTTGTTCAAAGTGGAAAAACTAAAAGACACCATCAGGTACAAAATGCAATGAACAGCAGCATGCCTGCTGCCAGCAGAATGTCCAAACTGGCAATCAAATAAACAAACAGATAATGTAATGAAGAGTCAAAACATTGCAGACCAAGTGTAGTCCTTCAGTACTTAGCAACACTTATTATTTGAGCTTTTTAAAAAGTGACCTCAACATACATGTTACTACTTAGTGTCCTTCCATCAGATCCCTTCACCAAAACTGAGGTCTTATCAGGGCAACTGAGAGATAGAGTCTCCTACTGGATTGAGCCAAAGAGAGTTCTAATCCTCATAATGCCTCACAAGGAAAGCGTTCTCTTAGGGTTTCTCAACTAGCTTTTCTTGAAATGAAGGAGTAGTGGTTTTCCTCTGATCTACTCCTTGATCTTCAATCCATACTTTTTTTAGTTTTTACCTTTAGTTATATAGTCAGGGAATAATACATGTACTTTCACTGTCATATAAGGAGTATAAGAAAAAAAATGGGCTAGTAAATTAAGTGCAGGACACAAGACATTCACAACATAATTTTCTGACCAGCAACACTTGATTGCTCATAACATTCCAGCTTACCCTGCTTACGAACATCCTCCACAGCAGCAATCAGCTCCTCCTTCAGATCCTGGCTGTCTTTAGCTATTTGTTCTCCTTTTTCGAGGAAGTTGTGGGTGGCCTGCTCAACAGACACTGCCAGGACATGAGCCTTCTTAGATCTCCCCTTTTTCTTACCGGACGGTCCCTTGTTGCTGGTATTCACCAGAGTGGTCACCTGGAAAATAAACCAAAAGTAAAGGGTTGACCTGTTGAGTGAAATACTCTTTGACCGCGTGGATTCTAGTCATTTTGAACTCTTTCAACAGATAAGACAGAAAATAATAAGACAGGACAAACTAGTTTTATTTATATAACTTGTCAGTTAAAGAAATCGTTAAAAGTGTGCTCATCTGGACCCCACAAGACAGTGCGCTGAACTTTTTTAATGATTGTCGATGTTTACTGGTGTCCAATGACAGATATGAAGTCTTGTCCACCTTGTCCACCTTTGTCATGGAAGGAATAACACCTCAATGTAAGGGTGGGGTCATCTGGACCCCATAAGAGAGCATGGGGGTTAAATGTAATGCACCCAATTTTACACTGTAGCTTATATCACTTTATTTACTGTAGGTAAAAAAGAAAAAGAAATGCTAGGAATTAGATAGAAATTTTCCCCTAAAGGAATGAAGTGAAATCATAGACACTGCAGAATAACTGTCCGCATAGTGTTAAAAAAAAAAAAAAGTTGACGTTATTGACTTGTGTGCAGCCAGAAAACTGCCGTGGTGCAGTGGAAGGGCGGTCGACTCCTGATCAGAAGAGAGCAGGTTCGACTCCCGCCTTGCCCACCCATGGGTCGAAGTGTCTTTGGGAAAGACACAGAACCCCGAATTGCCTCTGGTGGGAGGTTGCCGGCAGTGTTCGGCAGCGGAGCCACCACCAGTGTGTGAATGTGTGCGTGAATGGGTGAATGGGTCTGTGACTGTGAAGCGCTTTGGGCCCTCGAAGGAGGGTAGAAAGCGCTATACAACTATACGCCATTTAATAAAGTAATAAATGGGGAAAATCCTAGCTGTGGCGACCCCTGAGGGGATGTGCCAAAAGGTGAACAGACGGTATGTTATTGAAATAGTATCTTTGTCAAGTAAACCGTCATTGCAAAACAATGTAACCCTAATACAAAATGATCATTAAAAAAAAAAAAAAGAAGAAGAAAGAAACAAATGATTAACTTAATTGTTTATCTATGGTATTTATAGTTTGTGTCATTACATAAAGCAAAAAGCTTCTTAAAACTCTCTGGGCTGAAGTTCCATCCGTGCTGACTTGATGCTGGATTGCAACATTAACAAACTCCGGGCCACAGCTGTGCTGAGGAGTCACCAGATGCATTTGTTGTTTAACTTTAAAGTTAATTTAACTTACTTTGATTTATTTATTTATTTATGTTTACATGTCATTTTAATCTAATGTTTCAGTTTGCTCATCCATGTATGAAAAGTGCTATAAATTGCCTTGTCTTGTTTATAGTCTGGAGAGTGACAACTGTGAGTATTTTCTCTTCAAAACAGCAACAGAATAGAGCTGCCTGCAGCTTTCTTTGGCTCTCTTTTTCTATAATAGCTTTCAAATAAACCCAAAGGCCAAGGAGCAGTGCCCACATAAACATTTTGTTTTTAAATTATAATCTTAACCCTTTAAAACACCAATGTATGATCTAAAAACTGAGAAAAGACTATGATACAGTTCACTTTTAAACAAGATCTGTGGTGAAAATGCTGTACATGTTTAGAACACATTTTACAGCGATATTGTTGTGATAATATTAGTTCTTAGAATATCAGAGACTTTCATCCAAAAATAGCCAATAAAAGCAAAGTTGTGTCCTGCCAAGCCTCAGTACTTTGAGGCTTTTATCATGAAATACAAGCTTTAATGATGAATGTCCTCACTTCAAGAATAGGGGCGTTTATATGAGACCGATGGTACTTTCAAGGTGGCTTTTTCTCCTTAACCCTTTAAAAGCGGAGCTTCAGCTGCATATTCTTCAAATTGTCTCAACTCTTTCAAAATTAATGAAATTCAAATACATTTTGAATTGGAGAAAAGCACCTTTGCATTGCTGAGCAAAAATTTAAAATAATGAACAGTAATGATGAAATGTTTATGAAGTAGACATAAGATAACTGATTCTGACACTGAGAAAAGTACCATTGTGCCTTTGAAAGTGTTGCATATTGGTGGAAAGCCATTTTTTTGCATCAGAATAAAGTTAATTGCATAAATAGTTGAAGTGTTAACGGTAGTTCAAAGAGTGGGTGCTTTTTTCTGGTTGCTGGCAACACCTCTGGTATGAAAGGGTTAAAGAATGTATGATGTAGGAGTTATTATGAGGGTTTAGTCCTAGTAAAAGTTTAAAATAAAAGAAAACCATATTTTCAGAAATAATATGACACATTTAACAAGTTAAACTATGAACTTTCCTTGATTAATACTAGATTCAAAAATGTATGTTTCTCGAAATAAAAAAACATGATAAAATGCATACTATAGGATATGAACACTATTTTTTTTTATTTTCCACTTACCTACCTGGCATCTATAAATACATTTAGACGTCTATTTGTAGACATCTGACATGACTGAGCAGCTAAATCAAGTATTTTATCTAATCAGAGACTCCTACCATTTGCTTCAACATTCTGACAATTTTTACAAGATCATTTTACATTTATTATTCAACTTCATGCTTCTAATTTAGAAGGAATGCTACAATTAAAGAGGTTTATTTATTTATTTAACTTTGTGTAATGACTGTAAGCAAAGAAAACAGTGCCTGTAAGACTGTGAAGCTGGAGAATCTGCAGTTTATTTTTTGACTGCCCACTCCTGCCAAGTGCATCATTAAACCCACCCACTCCTGCAGAATTAAACTTGGATAATTCCAAAGCAGACTGGGATGTTAGATAAATAATTCAACTTGGGTACTGCTTCCAGCCGCTTCGCTTTAAGGGGGTCACGTGTTCCTTTTTGAAAACTCAAAAAAAACATGCCGTCTAATTAATCAGAGTAATCTTTTCACAGGGTTTGATTTTTGACTAATATGAGAGCTGTAATCTAATAAGATCTGCTTTAGGTGTGACAGAGGAGTTCAAGGTGAAGGTGAAACTGCACCACTGATGGGGTTTGAACCTTTTTTTGTTTGTAGTGATGGACAGGCTCACAGACAAGTTTAGACAGGAATCTCTGTGGACCAGGATGTTTGCAGATGACATTGTGATCTGAGGTGAGAGTAGGTGGAAGAACATCTAGAATCTGGGAAGTAGAAGAATGAAGGTCAGCTGAAGCAAAACAGTTTTTGTGTGTAAATGAAAGGGGGACTGAGGTTAAATGGGGAGGCTACAGGCTATTGAGTTTAGAAGGTAGAGGAGTTTTATGTATGTAGTTGGGATCAACAGTCCAGAAAAATGAAAAGGATTTTTTTTTTTTAAGTGAGCATCAACTTTGATGTTAAGATAAGATATGATAACAGTATCGGCAAAAACCAAATGGAGCATGTAGAAGGTAGTAGTGAGACCAGACCTTTTGTCTGGTTTAGACAGAAGCACTGAAGAACGAAAGAGAAGCAAGAGCTGGATTAAGAGAAAGTGAAAAGACAAGAATTTTGGGGAAGAAGTGACAAAAACTGATAAGATCCGAAATGAGGAGCAGCTCATGGTGGATGCTCCAGAGATGGGACAAGATAGATAGGTTTCTGACAAGATGTAATGAATAAGTAAGTAGGATGCTAAGGTTAGAGCTGCCAAGCAAACCCCAGAAAGAAAAAAAAAATCTGGATTTACGTGTGCTACAAATAAGAATGGGATGGTGAGGCCAGACAAGGAATGAGTTAAAGTGAGACAGATGTAGTGAGACCCCCTGGAGGCAATAGCAATGAAGAACCAGGAGAAAAATGATCTACAACCAAGAAACATAAAAGTATTTGCGCATGAATAACATAATAAACTGTATTATGTAGAATTTTGCTTAAGGATTACAATAAAACATTATCATACAATGGCCTAATTACAGTGTTTATTTATGTGCATTGTATTTTTTAAATAAATAACCAAATGTCTCGTTATAAATTGTTTATTGCTAATAAAAAAAAGAGTAGCTAGTTATTTTCACTGCATGTGCAACTGTCTCCACAAAAATACCAAATCATTGTACAAATGCCCACTGGATGAGTAGAAAGTGAAAACATAGCTTTAGATAGAAATGATTTGTATTGTTTGTAATGTAAAGTTAATGCATGTCACATCACTTTTCAATGACTTAGTCAAGTCACACCTCATGTGGGCTTTGTTTTGCAACAGTGACTTAAAAAAGCTATTTAATTATGACCACAATAACCTTGCAGCATCCACTCAGGCTGAATCAATTTATGCATCCACCTTTGATACGAGCTTAACTGCTTCTTTTAATCAGCATATTCTGCCATCCCTGCTGCTAGGATCTGTTGAGTGAGGCTACAACAAAACCATCATGGCACTAAGAACTTTAAAACACAAAATAAAACGCCACTTATGAAACATTATTTTGAACGAGAACTTGGCAAAGCTGTGAGTGACAAAACCCTTTTAAAGAAAAAAAAAAGCCTTGAAGCTAAGGAAAATAATTTAGCTTCCTAATAATTATTATACTTGCATATCTCAGAGTAATTCAACTCTATTTGTGTTGCATCAACACAATTCACTTTGATGCCCTTTGTCATATTAAAAGGGGATTTAGATTACCGCAGAAATCAAAAAAATTACAGACCTTACATATAGAAAATGTCAAAATTCCCATAAAAAAACATTTTTATCTGAAATAAACAAAAAACTTCAGATAGACACAAGTGTTATTTTATTCCAAAGATTTTATTTGGTAAAGTTTTCCCTCTTTCTAGTTAATATGTGTATGGATGCATATATTCCATAGCATTATTGCCTTTGGGGTGAACAGTAAAATGAAACAGACAATAAATATTTGCAATGCAGCTGCAGTTAGGCTAATCCCTCCTTCAGACATAAGGAGTAATTGTGCCCTCTCATTTTATAGCTGATCAATAGCTTTAAATGTCATGCAACCTTTCCTCTACAGAGCAGTGACCTGTGGGCTCTCCAGTAAGCATTAAATCGCAATGGCTCTGTGTGGACATTCAATTTTCCGCCTTCAGCTTCGAAGTCTTGGACTCACTGGATGAGTGCTGATTTAACTGCTTTAAGATAAAGGGCGTGTACATGCGTGTGTTTGATGGAGCCCACTGATACAGCTCTCCAGAGGAGTACTTACTCAATAGAGATAGTGACGTTAAAGGCATAAAGGGTTCCTCACTAAATAAATGATGAGATCCTTTAGATTATGTGTAGAATACACAATGTGTGCAGGCGTTCCAGAAAAGCAAAAACAATCGAGAGAGCTTTTCCCAGGTTTAAAAGTGGGTGAGGGAAAACTCCTGCTGTGACAGAAAAGGTGCAATACAGCGGCTGCAAAGCTTCAAAACACATCGCATAATGGATGTTTAATTGAAGTTTTAAGTCGTTTTTTTCCCATGTTTTCATCATGCTGTTTTTACAATTCTACTTCTTCCATTTTACAGGAAAGCAACCAGACACATTTGTATTGTACTCAGTATGGTGACACTAAAGTTGATTCTGATTGTGATGCGAGTTGGAATACCTTAAATACCAAAATTTCAGACAGAGGCTTGGTCTGATTTCCTTCACACACTACTTAGGGCACCATATAGTGCACATGTGTCAAAGTCAAGGCCCGGGGGGCGTATCTGGCCCTCTGGGTAATTATATTTGACCCTCCAGATCTTTTTTTTTATTATTGTTATTAATGACCCGATGTCATCTTGCGACTATTTCTAACTTGTCTAATTTTGACAAAATATGTTTTTATGGAGAGAAAAAATATTTAAAGTTATTTAAGATTTAAGTTGATTTAATTTGGAATAATATTCCTGCCTGTTTTTATTCAATCTTGTTGAAAAGTTAAGTTTTAAAAATGTTTTTTTGACAACAAAATATTTTCCTTTGTGAATGAAGCAGGTATTTAATTTACCGACTTTTCCTTTTTATTGATCCTCCCACTCAATTATTATTTTCACTGACCAAATTTCATCATTTATTCTTGTTATGGTTACAACATTTTGTCAAATAAAAGTTAGGAAACACACTGTTTTTTAATTGACAAGCTATTTCCTATAACAATAGGTTTTGTATAACAACAAATATCTGATAAAGTTGGTGTATCCATGATTGAGCAAAAAGCAACTTAAAAAAAGATACCTATATTGACTTATTGGAATACATGTCATCTAATTAGTAAGAGAAATCAATATTTTCAAAATTTAGAGATTTGGCATATAAGAATAATGCAGTTGTTTTAGAAATTTTTGAAAACAGACCAACAAAAACACAGCTATGATTTTTTGTTTTGTTGCACAGTCCTTGGGGTTAAACCTTAATCCTTATGGTACATGTTAGAGAATATATTATCTTACCTCTGCAAATACAGAGTAAAAAAAAACAAAAAAGCTTTTAAGCTTTTTCTAAAAATATATCAAGTTTTTGGGTCGTAAAATCATCCAAAAGAAGAGAAAAACACTTTGAGACTATGACTAAACATGAGTTGATTTTAAATTTATAACATGGATCTTCCAAATGAATTCGAAAGTCAGACATTGAATTTGATAAAACTCCAGTATTGTGCAAAATGTTGTCCCACTAATGCAGCTGAATGTTCTCATTTGTCCAGTTGACGTCCTGAACCTGTGTCATGGTAACTGGGCTTAAAATGTTATTTCTTTATTTTTTTTTTTTTGCGACTCAACCAAGTGGCTTCATCACTAATCTACTCTGAAAAATAACTTCCATCGCTCCATCATACTTCACCCATGTCCTAGCCATAGCATTTAAAAGCCTTAAAAAAAAAAAAAAAAAAAAATCTCAACATCCTTCTTCTGAAAGAAGCCTTTACACTTAAATGCTTTCAAGAAGGTCGGCAATATACAGCTCAACTGTCCAGCAGCTGTCATTTCAGGCTGAGAGCTATGACACCCACAGAAAGTACTCATGGCACTCTACATCTCCGCCTCTAAGCATGGCTTTCTCCCTCCTCCTTTTCCATTACCCTCTTGTCTAACTGGATCCAAGTGTGGAAGTGATGTGTATCAGCTGTCAGACGTTCCAAAAAAAATCAACTTCCGCTTCTCTAAACATCACGCTCCATTTTTTTTTTTTTTTTTTTTTTTGCTTGATGGAGATTTTGCTCTTAATTAAGGAATGTTTACACCCACCTTCCAGTTCTAGGAAATTTCTCTGAATTTAACCAACATGGTAATACATTGACTGATAAAAAATAAACAACTATAATGTTGATCTTTCGAAAAAAGCAGGGATGAGTTCCACAATGTAGGAAAACTCATTTTAATCAGATACACAACTGAGACCTTCCTGTGTGTAACTGAAGCCTCATTAAATAAAGGAAAACTGCACTACTTTAAAAGGACAATTATATTACGGTATTGTTTTCATGTCTCATGGAGGTGCTTTTTATTCTTTTGACTACAGATCATATTGATACTAGTTAGTACTGCGACTGATCAACTAAAATACAGCAGAGGATAATTTGAAATCCACAAAAATGGAAATCAAAGAGGTTTTAATCATCTGTCATTAGTGAGAGTTCAGGTGTGTTGCTGTTAGGATGCCTGATTAAAACGCACAATTGTAGATATCATCAACACAAACAACACCACAAATAATAACTTCTCACTAATAGAATTTATAGAATTTAAACAGTGTTAGGTGTGTTTTTCTTTTATTTTCTTTTTGTAAGTGTGCCATCTCTACTAGAAATCCCATTATCCTCAAGATGCTCTAAAAAGAGATCAATAAAATCTAAATGAGATCAAAGGCAAAACTGAAACAAAACAGTTTCAAAAAAAGAAAAAACATTTTGTTTTAGATTTAAATCATGTGTAATTTAGAAAACAGCATTTTGATTAGCGTATGAGATAAACCACGGATTTAAAGTTACAAAAACAACATTTGAAGTAACAAATCAAAGAAAAAATCTAAGTTTTCAAAGTTAACGCTGCCTTTTTAAGTATGTATGTTTGTATTAGATGAACATTTTATTTAAATTTCTTTGTAAATAAGCCTTTTTT
Source organism: Oryzias melastigma (assembly GCF_002922805.2). Taxonomy (NCBI): domain Eukaryota; kingdom Metazoa; phylum Chordata; class Actinopteri; order Beloniformes; family Adrianichthyidae; genus Oryzias; species Oryzias melastigma. Next base: position 18,750,477 of record NC_050512.1, read on the forward strand.
GGACTTTTTTTTTTTAAGAATAAGATGGTAATTATCAAGTCAAGATATATATATATATATATACATACAAAAAAATAAATAAATAAAAAAAATCTAATTTCATAAAAGCATATTTTTTGTTCCCTTTGGTTACATCTATGCCGTGCAGCCAAAGGGCAGTGATAGACTTTAATGTATCCACCAAAATGAGCAAATAAAAGTCTCTACTGATCATTGAGCCTTTGGGGCAGCAGCCTGATCCATACCTTCCAACACACAGACAATCTCATAGACCATTGTGTTATGTTTCTTCACTCCAGAGCATTTTACAGCACAAATAACCCTGCATTTGTGTTGGCTCATAAAATATAGATTAGCAGATAATAACAGGGTTATAATAACTCTGCTCTTTGTCTGCTGCAGTCACATAGTTTTCTCATACAGGGATGTAGTTGTTGAAAATGCATATGACTTTGAGAGTTACTGAACTAAAGAAAACAATAATAATACTTTATTAGAAAATACTTCCAGGATGCTAATTAAGCCTTTTTGTTTCTAAATCAAACATATTTTACTCTTTTTAAAGTTTTTAGACCTAAAAAAAACCCTCTTTAATCCTGCAAATAAATGCATGTGTGAGAAAATCCCATCCGGAAAAAGATTATTCACTCACATTTATGATTTGGGTTTTGTACTGTGAACACTTCTTTTTTTTCCATTTTTTTTTTTTTTTTTTTTTTTAGGAATAGTTCTCTAGAGACTAGAATTGTGGTTCTAAAGTTAGGAAATGGTGTTAAAAAGGATGACAGTTCAAAACCCAATCCCTAATAAAAGGCACCAAAGTCATAATCACCTGTTTTTTTTTCCCAAGTCCCACTGCTACTTTGGATACCATCTCCTTATTCTTTCAAAGAACCTGGGAATCTTCCTGTTCTGTTGCAAAAAGTGTTTTATATTGTCATAAATTAACAAATGCAACAAATGCAAACCCAAGGATCAAAATAAAAACATTCTATTTAACTGTGTCATTTTTTATTTAGTCAGGAAAAAGAATATGGTTAAGCTTAAATAAAGAAAAAAAATACTCAGCTGTATTAGTATTGTATGCCAATTGGGGTGTATTTTATTTTCATTAAATAAAAAAAGGAATATTGAATAATTTATTTTACATCCCTTATACTTTACATCAAGTGATTCTTTTTACAAAACCATGTAAACACACGCTACCAAAGCTCACCTTAGGAATTAGGCGCAAAATCTGAATGTTTTCATTCAATTTTGGTATTTGGTCATAAAAAAGGTATGCAATACAGCAAGCTCAATACAAAATAACTGAAGATAAAATAAAAGTTAAAAGAAAAAAAATAAAATAAAAATAACTGAAAGATATTTATATTTATTAGCCCCTTGCCGGATGTTATATGCCAATATGCATTAAACAAACTCCTATACATAGGAGCAAAAACATTTTTTGTATTGCTGTTAATGAATTCAGGCATCAAAGGGGTTAATAAAGAACTTGTTTGAGGTAGAACTAAACTGTTAAATTCTGCATTGCTATGGAAGCAACATAAGACCATTATCCTTTTAGTTCCCTTGTATAAGGAGAAAGAGCCTTTAGCTTCTATAAGGAGAATGGGGCTGTCGTCCAAGTTCTGTCACAAACACTATCAGACAGAAACTGAAAGTTGTAAACTTGTTTTTTTTTTTTTACTCAACTCAGAAAACATTTCATTTAAATGGAGTGAAATGGAAAGCCAAGATCCCGCTTGTCGATACAATTTCATCTGGTAACCCTCAGAGTTTTCAGCATCTGCATGGCTGCAGTTCAGACTCCGGGGGCAGGCATTTGCTGACACAGACAAGTGTCAGGAGATTTAGCTAAAAGATGGATGTGAGGGCACTTTAGGAGCACCTCCAAGCACTATAGAAAGGACAGAAGATAACACAGGCTCTCTGCATAATAGCAGAGCTATCAATCTATCATGTATTTGCTGTGAGGTCATTATCAGATTTACTGATTGATTAGAAAAAGCTCTCCAATTAGTATGTAAACAAAGTAGTACGTAGTGTTATTGTTTTTCTTAAATGCTTGCATAATGAGTCAATGCAAACTAACTAATACAAAAACATATAAATTATCAATTTAAACAAGACTTGCACTTAACTGAAAAATTATCAAATGAAAAACTTTTTCAGCTCCCTCTTCACACTTCCTGAAAAATCATTAGGTTTCATTTATTGATCTGACAGCCGTGGTGACATATGAAAGCAATGAATCATTGTGCAATCTCTTGACAAACTTGAAGCTGAATTACAGCTTACATGCTTGTTAAACTTTACCCTATGACAAACCAGATTTGGCATTCTAATTTTTTTTAATGCACACTGAAGAAGTGGATTTCAGACCACATCACAGAAGTGTAAGAAAAATAAATAAAACTATTCAAAAAAGTAGAACTACTAATCACACGCTGCTGCCTGATATGAGGTCTGTCTTCTTGTGGAGTGATTCCTTTAGTCCCCTTTTTTACCACTTTTGCAAAAATCTTCTGCATGTTTTGGCATTCCACAGATTCTTGTTGAAATCAATTAAATGTGTACTTTTGTAAAAAAAAAAAAAAAATAACTTTAATTTTTTTTTAATGGTGAAACAGGAGTTTGTGTGTATTAATATTATAAATTTGAGGATTTTCTCCTGTCTGCTGCTCTCTTGATGTTTTAAGTCGATTATTATTCTAGAGAAAACACAAAAGGAGGGTTTAACAATATATGTCTCGGTCTTCTCAGAAACTCGTAAGATAGTGTAATTTTTTAACAAAGTGATCTACCTTTCACCGGTCCAGCTGATACGGTCTGTTTCTTTATCTTTAACTTAAAAAAAAAAAAAAAAATTTTCTTGAAAATTATTCTCGTCATTCACTTCATTGCAAGACCTTTTTTTCTGCTTCATTTTTTGAGTACTCCTTGTGCTTGAAAGCCTTTCTCTTTCATGGTAAGACACTATTCATTGATTTTAGTCAACATTTTCTGTTTTTTTTTTAGTTTTTATGTTTTCTTAATTGGCAACAACTTTGAACATTTATGTTTAGTTCAATTTCTTAGATCCAATAAAACATCAAATAAGTGAGCCATGATGTGAAATATTTTAGTTGAGAAAATAATTATAGATTTGAGAACAAAATTTTACATAAAATCTTCTAAAGCTCAAGTTTCACTGAAGATTCCTGAAAGTTGTATTGAAAACGTAATTATTATAGAAAGAAACAACGGCAATCAGTTAGAGCACTTCCACTGGCCAAGATGCAAAGATCCCCCACTCACAAAGTTACATTTCTACCCTCTTTGCTGATGTGAAAATACAAAGACATGGAGGGAACGGTCGATTCAAAGTGTTGATTTTCCATCCATCCATTTTCTAAACCCACCTAATGCCTTTTGGGGTCATGGGGTCATTGGAGTCTAACTCAGAAACTGTTGGGCACAGATGGTGTATACTTTGAATGGGTCACACTCAACCACACACATGCTTTCAAACCGGTGCACAATTTTAAACCACCGATTGACCAAAGACACATTTTTTAGGACTGCAGGAGTAAGCCAGAGTCCCTGGAGACAACCCCACATGCAAGTCCACACTGAAAGGTAACTTTTTATGTAGACAATTACTGAAGTATCAAAATAATCTGTCAATTTGAAAGGAATTTGTGCAACACTGGTGATTAAGGCCATCTTCACAATTCATTTCACATCAGAGTGACTGCAACGTTATTTGTAGTTTTTTAAGGCTTGGAAGGTCAAATTATCTGCCTCAAGGTGTTTGATGTGCAATTAAAGAGACACCAAATAAATGTTGAGGGATCCCTTTTCTCCCCATGAGCTACTGTTATTGATAAAGCAATAAAAATAATGTTCTTGAATTAAAAATTAACACCTGTATTTTTTTAAATTTATGTAAGCATATTTGCTGACCACCTATAGGCAGCACCCCCTTATTTTAAGCCAGGGAAATGAATTGCAAATGTCTGTCAAAAACTTTTTTGCATCACCCGGTTTTAAAACCTGCTAACACACAGTTTAGTTTTTTTTTATTTATTTTTTTTTTTTTTATATATATATAGAAAGCTAAAAGGACACCAAGTCTGTAAGGGGTAGTATATTAACTAACTTATCTTCCAACAGCAAGTTTACACTGCGTGGCAATCTGCTATAAAAGTCTTCGGATGAAGAGGTAAAACATGACAGGTTGCTTCTGCAGAAAGCTTCACCGGTTTTGCAAACATGTGCGCTTGCCAAGGACAAATCCGTGGTTCATGTCTCAAAGG
>NC_050512.1:18754856-18777696 GCF_002922805.2 Oryzias melastigma
CTGACACACTAAAAAGGCAGTGAAGTGGGAAAAAAAAGTCTTGACAATGTCTCAACATCCCAGTGGTGGAAATCCAAGAGGCAGAATTAGGGCAGAGAGATCATGAAGTAAATCCAACTGGTACTTGTCAGTTTAATCCTCCAAAAGAAGACCCTTTCCACTTTTAATTTACACTTAAAACGCAAGCAGGAAATAAGGTCGTTGAAGAAAGCAACAAAAGTCATTTCAGTTAAATACCAGACATTAGTTCAAAGACACTTGCTTTCACTCTTGCTTGCTTGCTTGCTTAAAAATTGGATTATCAAATGTTATAGAAATTATTAAATTTTCCAAATATTTTAATGGCAACTTAAAATTCTGCCACTAGTGGAACAATATGATATCTAAATCAATTTCATAGCTAAGGGAAGAAGAGGGTACATACAAATATTATATTCATTTTAAAACAGGAAATTGCTGCATTTTTGCCAAGTTGTTGAAAAACTAAAAGTTGCTGATAAAATCACTGAAGAAATAATTAGTGAATGATTTGATAAGGTGAATGATTTGATATTTGAAAGGTTGAAAACAGTTGAAGTATGCAAATGTATTGCAGTATGCAATAATGGTACAGAAAATCAATACAAATGAGAGGAACAAAAGCAAAAAAAGAACAATCAAAGTAATTACTAAAAAAACAAACAAGAGCTGAGTTTCTTCATTTGGTTAAAAAAGTTATGAAAATCAATAAACGTATGAAGTTTAAAAGTATCAATCATTTTCTGTGGTAACACTATTGCTTTTTCATTTTTTATTCCATGTTTATGCCTTGGGTTATCCGATTAATTTTATTCATGGTCCTCTTGTTTTACACCTACACACAAAACATTTAGCCTGTGGTATTTTCAATTCTGACTTCCAATCTAAACTTTGTGTGTAGGTAAGTGAGTGTGTTACTTTCCCTAATTTTTTACCATGGTTATAAAAACAGGTTTTCCTTATACATGATATTTTAGAATCCTGGTTACTTGGAAAGAAACATTGCAACATTGGGTGCATTCATACTGGCAAGTTTGAGTGGCACCAGGGTGCATTGGTTAAGGTAGAAGGATTTTTTTTTTCCCACCATATATGAAAGCACACCTAACCTCTGGCAAATCCTGTTCCCCATGAGAGCGAGGGTCTTGGTTCACTTGAGAGTGCCAAAAATACAAAAGTGAAGTTAAGGGAGTAAATGACAAGAGCACAGTGTACTTACAAGGAGCAAAAATAAACTGCCTGCAGCACAAAATTGAAGAAGCTGGACTCAGAAAAAAGAAAAAAGTTAAAAAGTGTCAAGCAGAATAACTAACTGGTAAAAAAAAAAATGATGTAGTGAGGCGGTTTAGGCCTTTATTAGTACATGGTAGTGAGAGAAATAGAAGTATGTGCCAATTTTCTTCAACATCCTTGCTTGCCCCCCTTGGTTAGTAAAATATTACCCCCAAATGAGTAGTGTTTGGAATTGCATGATTAATTTAGGTAATTTTTTAAAATCAGGCTTTGCATGACTTTTGGAAGCGCCATGTTAGTGCACGAACCACAAGTAGACAAAGATGAAGAATGTATTAGTATTTTCAGCCCATGTGGTACTCTCCTTGTTGAAAGCAGACAGACAAGCGATTACATGCTTCCAACTATAATCTGTGTACCTAAACATCCTGAGTAATGGGTCTAACAGTACCGTTTTACAGAAGATGCCAGTGGCCATATCTGTCATTCATTTTTTCCAACTAGTTTTTTTTTCTTCAAAATTACAACTTAACAACCTGTTATCACGAGAAAAGGTGAGCAACACATGTCAATGCAAACTCTGTCTTTATCATTGCATTAGTCAGATAAGAAATATCCCTAAGAATTTTGGGATGAGCCGGTTTAAAATCTGCATGTAAAGAGATCCTGGTGGTCAGACTTATCTGACAGCCAAGAATTATTTATTTATTTTATAAAAATTCAATTAAGATGTCAAAAGAAAAATAGAAAAAAATAAAATAAAAGCCTCGGAGTCAGACATGTAATTTGCTGTGAAGGCCGTCAGGCTTAACTGCAGACAGGACTTTATAACAATCACTACGTGTTAAGAAAAGATCCTAATCAGTGTTTCAGTCTCTTGACATAAGGCAATTACCCATGTGTCACTCTGATGACCACTCAAAAGAAAAAAAAAAAAACAAGTATTGATGCTGACAGACCTCAACTTGGAATGAAAGCCAGCAGAGTGAATTTTAAAAAACTCTGCGCCTACAGATTCTTAAATCTCTTATCACTTCTAGATTTACCTATTTAGCTACTGACGCCAATTTGTGTTTAGAGAAGAAATGTACTTCTTCCTTGAAAAAATTTAGAACTTTTTTTGCTAACTTAAATCTAATATGTACAAAAAAAACAAAAGATACAGCTCTTACACTTGTAATGACAGAAAGGAGGAGGGTGATGTTTGATAGGCAGCAAAAGTCCACCTGAAAGATCCAGATCTGTATGGATATTTTACTGGTAGATGTTGTCAAATTGTTTCCATTACAATAATGATTTTTTTTTTTATTGGATTAGAGTTTGGAATCTCAAGCTGGCTCAAAATCTTTTAAAAATCTAAAATCAAAAGAAGCAACTTTGTTGATCAAACAGTCATTTTTTTTATTATTATTATTAGAGTTCTGTAGATTTAAAAACCTCCCAGCCAACAAACTGTGTGGCACAAAGATTAAGTTTCACAAGTAAATGCATAAACTGTGCAGCACTTTAAAATACATCATGTTCAAAAACTCAAAGATTGTGGCAAAACGTGTTGCATATACAGCTAAATTAAGCAACTGACAATAGATTCAGAGTCACTCTGTTTTGAAATTGAAATCAATTGTTTTCACATTTGTCAGGTTTATGAAGTTGATCATGTCTGTATACTCTCTCGTTAACTGGGAACAGCTAAATATATCAATTAAAAACATGAAACTGATTATGTCTGTTCTGTGTGTGTTTTTGAAGGAGTTTGCTTATGATATGCATCCATCATTCATATACACATAAGATGACATTTACAATCAAAGCAGGGAAAAAAAATAAAAAACAAAAAAAGTCAGAATCAGTGGAATTTTGCTTTGTGCAAGTTATTTTCCGTAAGCTGGTTTATGCTTAGCAGTGGCTGCTGCTCAGTAGGTAGAACAGTTGTCCACTGACCTGAAAGTTGACACTTCCATTGCTGAGCTTGACAGTCTTCATGTGAATTTGACTTTGGGGAAGAAACATGACCTTGCTTTGTCCCCAGTGCGTCCACTGGAGTGTAAATATGGATAAGTGCAGCACAACCACTTTGTGGAATAGGAAACATTTTGCATTGGATAACTAAAGGAAGAGTAGGTGTGCTGGCAGTGGGGTGGACTTTTAGTATATATCAGCTTTTAGTGGTTAATTCATCTAGAAAAAAAAAAGAAAAAAACCACAATTAAATTCCACTTTCCAGTTACCGTATAACGAGTTTTTGCAAACTGTATGTTCTAAAAACTGCCCAAATTGTAATAAATTGGTTTGAAAAGGATTGAAAACTATCAATTTAACAATAATGTATCCATACATTGAATTATTATTCATAGTAGGTGAAAGGTTTCATGTTTTATTGTAGGCCTGAGCATGGTTCCTGAAGCCACTTCAATACACAGTAGAGAATAGCACAATTAAAAGGGAAGGAATTAGACACAAGGCCCTGGCACTTGTCCTTAAGTAATGCATATGTTCCACGTTTGTCAGTTGAAGAGAATAAAATGTATTTTACAGCTAAATAAAGTTCAAGTTAGAGCTGAAATCGCTACAGACTTCCCCAAATTCCCTATACCTTTGACATATTTATAATTGTTTCTACTCATAATCTGAAACTGCTAATGTATGAATTCAAATGTGCAAATGTAATACACTTGAGAAGATTAGTTAGATTAAATTTTTAGGGCTCCCAATTAGGGGGTAACGACAAAAAGCTTTATTTTCTATCTGTAATACTTCTTCTTCCTCCTATACGTTTGATGGGGTGTGGAAGTTACACAACATGACACAAAAGATAAGATTAGAGATATTGCTATTAATAAAATATTCAAAAAATTCCTTGAAAACTGAAAACATTTAAAAACTTGTATTCTTGACGACTAAAAACCCCTGAAAAGTCTTGTTCTGCAGATAAAGTCAGAAGCCCGGGAAGAATAAAAGACGAGACAAATCTCTTTGCAAAATTTATACTCCATGTAAAAAGAATAGACTTTTGTTTAAAATTTAAAGCACATTGCAACCAGAAAAAGAACATAAGACTACTGAGAGGCTGTAAGTACTCTCAGTAATCACATTGCTGTCAACACGGTGCCATTCTCAAATGTGCAGCATGACATCATACCCTGCAGTTAAAATCTTTATTTCATGATTATTTTACTGAGGCAGAGTTTGATTTATGCATCAAATAAAACAGATTTCTTTTTAGAATTGTTTTTTTATTTTTGTGTACTAATCAAATATAGACATAATTCTCTTTAAGCCATGCAAAGAATGTTCAAGCAGGTCAATTATTGAAGAAAAATATAGTTTCCATTACAATAAACAGCAAAAAGGAATTTGATTTGTGTTAAAATATGTATGTATGAGTATTTATTATTATTATTCCTGGTAATGATTACGTTACATTCTATTGTTTTTCAAATTATTGTTACAGTTATTCATCAAAGTAGTTTAGTATTAATTGTTGTCCCACAGAATAACACAGAAATATGTTGGGATTTCCAAAACCATCATTTGGACATTCTTTATAGACATTGAAATTATATTGTTCTAAGTTTGAACCAATGAAGCAATAATATTAATGGCAATTCTTTTATTTTAGAGGTGATACAAATGTCTAAAATGCAAAAACAGATCATTTTTAAGCTGTATACTCAGCATCTCGTATCACAATCAGTATGGCCCGCGACAAACAATGAGTTACAATTTAAGTAAAAAAAAAAACAGAGATATGTGCCTGGAAAATGTTAGAAGAATTATACATTAATTTCCATTGAATTATTCAAGTATTTTTAGGAAAATGATAGATAGATGTGAGTAAAGAAAAAAAAAAATAAAGTTATGTCCCAATAAGTTCAAATTCCAATTCAGCCAGTAGCTCCATCTTGAGGTCAAACAAAATTCAATAGATGTCAGCACAGTTTAGTAGATTTTTAGTTTTATTCCTAGAGTTCCTATTTGTTGTGACTTTCTTGATGTGACCACGGAAATACGAACGGCGGCTCATTTGACCGCAGCTGTAAAAGATTGTAAATCAGTGAAAGTTCGGTCCACAAAGCTTTTCACTTCCTCGTCCGAGCTGACATTCAGCTCAAAACCATACTGCTGGACATTTTTACGTAGCAGAAGTGATGATTTACGCTAGCGAGACACAGAGTTATCATAATCAGACAGGGGTGGGTCAGGGTTGGGTCCACTCAGCTCTGCTCAGCTCCAAAAGACACGCCCCCTCAGAGGATAATTTTGGAACAGAGGCTTCAGATCAACATGAAATATGGCTTTTTAAGACATTTAGGTTGTGGGATTTTGGTTGAAAACTTCATAATCATGATTAAAACACTACTGAGAAGTTTTTTTTTATTAAAAAACATTTTCATAGGGGGACTTTAAATGCCTATTCACTAATGTTTATGTATTGAACATTCTTATTGGTCTCTTTGTCCTTATGCACATATTCCCACTATTATGCAACAATACAGTAAAAAACTATAGACACATCAAGTGTTTTTTAAATGTCAGGTGTTTCATGTTTGTCTGTTTTAACAACAAGGGGGCAACATCACTGCTGCTCTGTTGACGATATAGTTTTGACAGCAAGTGAACATGTTTTATGATCACAACAGAGTGAATGCAATAGTACTTAAATATATGCATTAGGAAGGCAAAATGGTAGTATAGAGACATTCATTTAATGTGGTTCAGTTTAATTACTTCACAGTTGTACCATAGAACAAGACAGAAATAATAAAGACTCTGTGTATATAGATACATTATTACCTGTCTTCACCAGTCTTGTTTTTATTTAGGTCTATTACAGAAATATTTGGAGACTTGGGTATAGAGTGCTATACATACATTCAAACTCCAGTGCCTTGACTGCAAAAAAAGGAAAAAAAATCTAAAACACTGAGTTAATAGTCCAGAGCCGAAGCTGCCATTTTCTTTTGTGGCGTTGCTTAGTTTCATTCCAAGCTTAAGGGTAATATCAGTAACCATCACCGCATACTGTGTTAAATATTGAGCTTGAACTGCTGCAAGTCTGACAGAAGCTCTCCACGACATTTATATAGATGTAGGAAATGCCTGAAATAAATCTGCATGATTAGGACCAATTGTAAACTAGTGTTTCTTCCATATTATTGCACAGTTAGGAGGAAAGCAAAAATTTAACTGTGTTAATTATTAATGTTTTTATCCAGTCATCACATTGGATGACCAGTACACCCCATTAAAATGTGTCTTATTATTTATACTGCATTCTCAAAAAGTACATTGAACTAGGTACCTGTGTGACCAGGGGCTCCAGAAGTCTTTCCACAGTCAAGGTGCGAATTTCAAGGCTCTTTGGGTCCCATTTTAACAGGATTGGCGAAGTAGCAGTCGTCATGGTTTCTGTTGACATCAAAAGCATAATAACAGTTAGAAAAATAGTCAGCATGGTTTTGCTAACTCAGTGAAGGTAGCTAAAGGTACCATCTGCTGAGTAAAGGCTGCAAGGCTTTCTGAAACATTTCATTTCTCGCAGATAAAAAAAAAAAAAAAAAACACAGGCCCTTTATAGAAGTTCGAGCTGGCAGGTCATAAACATGTTTGTTTATTGATAATGAATGCTCAGAGTTATGAGGTGGAAAAAAAAGAAAGGCTTTTATTTTGCTCAGAAATACTTTTAGGGCAAATATGGATCCTGCAAGTACTTAGGGACTGTGTATAACTGCTGACTGAATCAAAGAAAAATATCACCTCCCGAATGAAGAAATGCTTGAAGCACCCTCACTGTTTCCCTGGCTCTAAAGTTTTCTTTTTTAGTTCCTTACTTTTCATGATCTTTATTTGCCTTCTTTTTTCACACAACTATTAATTTTGATAAGAAAATTATAAGTGTCTATGAGTTTTTATCATTTTATAGTAGTACCAAGCTCAAATTTTCGAGCATAAACATGCCGTCTGAGAATTAAAAGATTTGTCTTACTTTCCAAAGAGTTTGTGATATTTAGATATTATTTAAGCTTTGTGTTGTTGTCGTTTTTTAAACAAATGTCAATTAAATTTGACTTTTGTTTTCTAAATTATTAAAAAACTTTGCTTTTTTTTCTTAATTTTCTCAGCACTATGTATTTTTGCAAAGTTGAGCAATTAGTAGCATCACACCTTATAATATGTACAGGCTGACCAGAGACCACCTAACTCTTGGTTTAACCCTTTTGCTATCTTATGGGGTCCAGATGACCCAAGTCTGACATTGATGTGTTTTTCAACCCATGACAAATGTGGATAAAGGTGGACAGGATATCATGTCTGCCACGGACACCAGTGAAAATCAAGAATCAGTGAAAAAAAAAAGTTCACCCCACTCTTTTGTCGGGTCCAGATGACCCTCCTCCCAACGTCAACATACCTAGGATAGCACAAGGGTTAAAAACATGGTCTGCCACTTCGCACTAGTTTAACAAAGTTCATCTCTCAGTTGCGGGTGGGACCGTTGGTGGGCATTAACCCCCACTCCTACTTGCCATTATCCATCCGTTTACACTCTCTTCAGCTAGCATACAGCCCCTCAAAACCCCAAGCTAACATTAGCGGTGCAACAAAATTGGCACGCAATATTGAAGGGTATCCAGCCACCTGCCAGCTTAGATGAGGAAAATGAAGACATAGAAGGGTTAGTCATGGATCTTGTCATCTTGAGGATCTAGTCATCTAGTCATGGATCTAGTCATCTAGTCATGAATTAAGTCATCTAGTCATTAAAATCTAGTCATCGATCTAGTCATCAAGTTGTGGATCTAGTCATTAAGTCAAAGATCTAGTCATCTAGTCATGGAGTAGATTATAAATATGAAAGTCATATGACAAGTGGTTGCATCAGAGTGGAACAGAACAGGGACCTTGTAGCCTGCCGATTGTATTTTCTATGTCACTGCTACAACCTTTTTCAGACTTCATGTTTTTGTCTCCTCCTGATTCACAATTATTTGATAAAGAACTACTCAGAAATACAATTTTAAGCTCAATATTTTAAATCTGTCTTCCATCAAGAGAGAAATGCTACAAGAACATGTTAAAAACACCAAAAACACAATCTTCATTGGAGTGGGTCTTTAACTGTTGTTTTCTGATTTGGTTATATTTATGTAAATTATATTCAACTCCATTTAGCATTTAAAAAAGGTAATTCTAGCCTCACTGGTCCTTAAAAATATAATCCAAACAAGTTACCACTGGTTTATTCTCTTCTTCCACACTTGCACATACACAGGCTGTACTGTTGTTCAGTTTTCCTATATTGTAAAACATTACCAATAGTTGTTCTTCTTTTTTTTTAAATAAAAGACAAGCAAAGTGGTACCCCTCAATATAGCAGGCATGTGCACAGTGTTGCCAGCCGGTAACAGAGTGAGTTTGGCTTTCATTATGCCGGGGTTATTGTATGGACCCATTGTGCTGTAGATCTCTCCTTTTAAAGGCCAGGAGGAGTCAGCAAATACTGTCTGTGTTTATTTAGTGAAACAAAGTTAACGGTTTCAACAAAGCATATCATAAGGACTGAATTCCATAAGTCAGTCTTAACCGGTTCTCTGACTTTTCCATTAAATAAAGTTTTTAGGAAGAAAATTCAAGGGAATTTTATAGTAAATGTTCATAGTGAGGCACTCTATGGTCTGAGCAGCATTTTGATTACTTGACACCTTTCAAACATGAATGGTGGTTACTGCACAATTGTTTCATTGTTTTAATGAGATGTTGACTATTGACAACTTTTGTTGTTTTTAATTTGAACACATTTTTAGTTTGATGTTTAAAGTTTATGGAGGTTATATTAGGATAATGTGAAAATAAACAGCCAGCAATTGGGTAAAACCATTGTCACTGTTGGGACATGTTTCAGCAGAAGGCACTTTCAGATTCAGCCAGCTGGGACAGACCCAGGCTACTTCCTATGAAAGTGAGGCAGAAAAGAATATCAAATTTGAATTAGAATGGCAGATCTGGGCCAGAAGCTCCTAATGCAACACAGAAGCTGAAGATGAATGGACAGGCAAGGGGAATCTGGCAACCTGGCAAGACTGATGAAATCCTTGCCCAGCCTTTAAGAGTTCTCACAACAGACCAACTCTTTGCACATGTTGCAACTCTTTGCTTACTGTGGTGTCATTACTTTCATACTAAGCAGGGCGATTAACCACGAGGAACCATGAGTCAGACATGGTATATACTGTACATTTTTTATATTGCCTGCAACGTATCAACAGGATATAGATAGAGGACGCAAGGCTTTTTCAAAAAAGTGTCTCACTATAGTATAATTTTGAAGGAAAAAAAAGAGGTGGTGCTTTCAGTACCTGAAAACGCACAAACAACCCTGCAAAGCAGCCTATCACAGAGAAGTAAAATATTTGCCAACTTTCGAATGAATTCCCAAAACATTTGGACATAAAAACAGTCCGGACAGATTTCAAGATGAACTGATTTGTCAAGTCGTGGTAGTTATTTTTTTCTCGTAACATATAGAGTAGGGAAAGCTTAGTCATTGAAAAAAAGTTTATTTTTTGAGCATCATAAGAAAAATCCCTCCATAAGATAAAAAAGCTAAGCCCAGCTTTAAGTAAGTAGGTAACTGCTACTTCAGTCAAGGCCTTCAAAAATGTTGGTACACAGTTCTTGACTGAATTTACTGCTGCTAAATCAGATCAGACCAGATAAAAAAATCAAATCAAATTCCCCCTAAAGCATTTTTTTTTGCAGACAGTCCAATCACAAGATAAAAAAATGTAATTCTAAGACATGTTTTTAAGTTTATCTCTGCACATTTAACCTCTCTTTTTTGTCAGTACATTTTTTCTCATTGTAGTGATAATTAGTTACAGTAATAAAACTATACATTGCTGAAAAAGCATTAAAGCAACAAAGTTATTTGTATGAAAAACTGTGATCATTGTTTTGGCTGATTTTTTTTTCATGATATTTTGCGACCATGTCTGTGTGTTGCACTTGAATTACTGTTTGTAAGATACTGGTGCAATTGGACCCATTCATAAAAAAAAAAAAAATATGAATGTATCTTTTGCTGAATAACCAAGCATATTTTGTTCCAATCCTAATAATTGCAGACTGATTAATCTGAATAAGAGATCCTAGCACCGCATTGAATACAGAGAAAAACACAAGCTACAAATGCTTCAGGCATAACAACATGCCGGCAATGTGAGAACAGCACCAGAGTGAAAAATGCCTCTGAGATTTTGTAACTTAATTAACATTTTACAGGACAACAATGAAATTATTGAGCCTAATAAATTCCCTTTACCATGATTTTATTTTTTTATTTTTAATTTTGCTTATATTTTTTGTCCTTTTTTATGTGTTAATAAATAAATCAAATCAAATCAAGAAAGGAAAGATGGACGAACGGCACCAATAGACTCCTTATATATATATATATATATATATATATATATAGTATTTTAGCATATCCCATCACTACATCCTTCCCAAAAAAGTAGGATGCAAGTAAGGCTGGATAGGTTTTTAAAAAATAAAATACAGAGGTCAGGTTTGATTCTTCTCAGTTTTGCTTAAATAGAAGAGAAGGTTATGTTGTACTAATATACAGCATGAGCTTTCTATTGCTGCTGTCTGCTTCTATTGAGTGGAGTGTTTTGATCTACATGGCATTGGAAAGGGGTATGATGTGAGTAATGCCAAAGGACGACAGTTCTTTACAATACAAACCATAGTTGCATCTTTTCAATAGTTAACTAAGCCTTACTACACTAAATGAACCCAAATCAATATTTCACAGGTGAAGAAGCTGTTAGTTCCATTAGCGGCCGTTAGGCAGCAAAGACATTTCAGTGTGATAGGATTTTAACAATTCATCCCTCTCTCTGATGTGGAGCTTGCACAGTTTGACAAAGTAATTGTAAAATACTAGTAAAGTAAACTATTCTGCAAACTAATAGCAAAACCATGTCCTTGTCTTTTCAATTTTTCCTTTATGTATTAATCACAAGAATAATTCAGGTATAGTAAGCGGTAAATAAACAACCAATTTCCTTAGCCCTGAACATGACAAAGCAGCAAGCCACGGTTCCTTATAAGTACCACAGTTTAGAAACTAAACTAGAAGGATCAAATTCAAACCATAAAAGAAAAATCATATTTAGGAAATATATGAATGTTTATGTTACAAGGAACCTGAAAAGTATGCATGAAATAATAATGTTTGTTATGGAATACCTTTTTGGAATGTTATTTCTATCTATAAGAAAATGAGCAGATGGCCAGTGCAGATGGAAATGCAGGCTTCTGTCCCATTTCTATTTCACTCCTTTATTTCCATAAGGCACTAACCAGTTTAAAAAAAAACTGAGTCTTGTATACAATGAAAAGGGCTTTCTTTTTGTCTACCTGGTTGACCTCAGGCAAGGAGACAAACATTTATCCAATGACAGATTGAATAACACTAAGTGCTTTTAAAATCAAGCAGTTATAATAGTCATGACAATCTCACACAACCTTGTAAGGAGCATTCACAACCCATTTCAGCGGGGCTAATCAGGCTTATCTTAATGCTTATTGAATTAGCAGCTTCAAATAACCCTTGCTTTTCTATGCATTCAATTTAGTGCCAGCACTGAAATTTGTCCCATTTTATTGATCAACAATCTCCACATTTCCTGTTAAAGCAATCGTTTTTAATTACACCAATTCTGCCTGCCTTAGTAATTAAGAACAATCGTTGATGGTTGGATGGTAAAAACCAAACAAGTCAAAATGTTTTGTCCTCACTGGATTGATTTTACACTTTTCCTTCTGTCACTGCTGGTTAAATGGTATGTTTCATGACAGTGGCGCAAGTAATTGCAGAAATACTGACATTAGCAAGCGTGCAACATACTGATATTCAAAGTAAACCAGTTCAATTTTCACTTAATGCAGCGTCTTTTGAATGCCGTTTGTTTTTATTACCCATAAAAAAAACATTATTACCTTCAGCTCTGCTTGTGTCAGCTCTTTTCTGAAATAAAGCTGATGACAAAGCAGAGAGACAACGGCTAAATGACTATAGTAATTACCCCAGTTGGCCAGGTGTTAGCTGAGCTCTCCATTTGTGTGTGAGTGTGTGTTTGAGTGTTTAGAATACGTTATTGGCTGTGTCCATCCGTGTCTGATTGTGTGTATTCCTCCTTCAAATGTCAAACAACTTTTTCGTTTCGAGAAGTAAAGACAGTCGCCGCTATGTTTGATACACAAAGTCTTTTACAAAGCATCACGCCTTTTTGTTAAAAATTTAAGACTAACTTTCAAGGACAGCACAACATTGATCTTACAACATTTAAGGATCAGATGGAATGGCCATGTCAAAATATAACATTCTTCTGTCAAAGTATAGTGGTTCTTTAAAGACTCATTGTTAAGTCTTAACCACGGGTGACTAAATAAATACAGATTTTCAGCAAACTACCAATATTTCTGCTTTTCTGGGTTCTCATTGAAAAGATACAAGCATTTGATTGTCCAAGGAAGAAATTACAAGAAAAGGTCACCAGCATTGGTCCCAGTTTTTTTAATGGGTTCCAAGTCAACAGGAGAACTGTTTTAGACTTTGAGTAACAGCATGGGAAATAGAGTAAAAATGTGACCTTTAAAGGGACCATACCATGATTTTCTTAAGCCTTTTAGAGTGAACTATACACTTATAAAGTATATGATCATATATTACCTTTGAAACAAAACAAAACAAATATTTATGAAATATTATTTATTTTCTGTGAGTTCTTTCATACCCGAAAGTAAAACGACTCAATTCCTGAAACTCCGCCTGCCGCTGCTGCCGCTGTTGTCCACTTCATGACGTCATCCCAGACAAAATCCGTGTGTCTGCATTTTTCCCACGAAAATAATCCAAACGTCTTCAAAGATGGATGCACATACCATATATCTGCCTTTAGTAGGCCTGGCCATCACTATACTTTTTCACAACACAAACACACAGGCGCGGCTCCTGCACGGCTGTGCCTGACCGGGGGTTAGGAGGTCTTAAAGGAGTGCCGCTTAAAGCAAAAAACACCTGTTTTGAGCTGTAATTTATTGACAGGATACAACTGGAAGATATACAGTATTCTGCATCTAAAATTAAAGTTTTTTTGGTGATCACTGCTAGCTCAGCAGAGAAATTGAGTTTTGGGGGGCGGTGCTGTCAGAGCAGACTCTTTCTTGAGGGAGCAGTTGTCATCGATCTAACGTCGGCATGTTTCCACCCACTTGTTTTTGTGGGCATGGGAGGGGCTGCTGCAGACAGTGCAGGTTTTTAGACGATTACTCTTAAATGCATGAACAGATCAAAAGACCGCTTTGGGGTTCTTTAGAGTGAGGAATGAACAGTAAAATGCATTTAAAACCCCAAAACGTAGAATTTTAATGGTAGGGCCCCTTTAAAGACTATGCACTGTGCACTTCAGCTTTAGTATCAGTTACTTATATAGAGAAATGGCTGTCACCAAATCCCAAGACCAAGGATAAAATTTAATGCAGTAAATAACATCAGAAACAGTGGAAAAGTTGTGTGAAATTTCCTAAAACAACAAAGTGAAACTTCAAAGACGAACTGTAGAGTCGCTACAATTCAGATTATACACTTGAACAACTTGTCTATTCAGTGAACAATCATGAGCATCAAAGATTGTTTGTATGAGAATGATTTGCCTTTCTAAAATTGCTTGCAAAATGATATTGGACGTGTTTATAAAGGGAGAAGAACAGTTTCTAAAGATTTATGTTGCCTATTCTGGCAGATGAAATTGCCAAAACACTCAAACACTTGAAAATACAAGCTCTTGCGCTTGACAATTCTAAACAAGTGTTTTCCACACCAGGTGCATAGCACTTTCAAAAAGCAGTCCCTGAAAAAATCCTCAGAGTGCAATGCAATTTCTCCAGAAAGTTCTCTGTCTATTAAGCCTCATCCGTAGCAGTTGGAATTATATATATATATGTATATATATTTAACATTGCATAAATAAACCTAACTTAATCAGCAAACATAATGTTAGAATGGCTTAAGTTGGGTTTTGGGCTTTTTTAAGCACAACAAAAACTGTTACTTTCACACTCTTTTGCGCCCATAAAGAAAAAGTTTAGCCTTGCAGGGATGGCTTTAAACTCAATTTGAAACTAATTTAACTCATTTTTGCTGTGGGTTTTTTTTTTAAGAGTTTGCATGTCTAAAAGCAATATCCAACTATAACCTGAAAGAAGTACACTACAATCTCTGCATTAATTTATTTATTCATTCATATAACATGAAATTGAGCTGCACAGCTGACAACTTGCTATCCTTGTAACAGAGGCAGGTGACATTTTTTCAGATAGGACTTTGGTTTTCAGTTTGATCTGTCCAAAATCAAAAGTGTTACACAGGAGTTATGCAGAAGTAACCCTTATTTTCCACATCATTGTCTGCACTTCTACAATTGTAATTGTTTAATTATAGGCAGGCGGTACTATTATATCAATTATTTTGAGAGAAAAAAATGGAAATTGAAACAATATAGCATGAAACTTTCCTGTTCAGGTAAGTTATGGCTCACGGAAATTAGATAACCATTGTTTCCAATTTGAATAAGCCTTTCAAAAGACCTTTGAGCTTCTGGATATTACTTCTTTAAACTGACAGATGCCGACAAGGCTTTTGACAGTTCATTAAGGTGTTCCTTTGGTCTTTATGAACACAGCAACCTTTTAACAACTCATTAATAAAACTTGGCTGAAATCGGATTAATTTCCACCCCTGGGGCATTTTAATAATGCCAAAACAAGCAACATACCTCCCACACATGAATATCACTGAGCGTAGAGGTCCTGTAATTAACCCAAATTGACAGCAGGGTAAATTCAGATGATCCTTTTAGATACTCTTCTCTTTTTAAAAAAAATGAGATCAAGGTTAGTATCTTAACTATTACCTATGACTTTTTTATTTTTTATTTTAATATTTTCTTAGTTTTATATATAACAATATGATATTTGTTTTCTTGCCCGGCTCACCTGCCAACCTCAAGCCTTGATTTTCATGGTGATTTGTACTGTATCCTCAGGCAACTGCAAGTCATTACTTTAAATATTTAAACGTTCAGATTAAAGGCACACAGCAGGGCTCGTTTCCTCAGATACTCGGCTTCTTTTGGCTCAGTTGGTCCGAACCAAATAATCAAGAAGGCAAATTCTGGTCTCCTTGAAAGCAAGAGTCCTGATGCAATAGAAGATAAACTGAAGAGCAAAAATAACCTGAAGAGAGTGAATACACCTATGCACTTTCAACTGGCAATAATAATTTAAAAACACCACCAGTGACCTACGGAAAAGCGGCACCGACAAAAAAGTTGGAAAATACTATAAAGGATAAACATGGTGTAATTAGAGTACAAAGTACACACATTACTCTGTGAAAATCAGAACACTTCTATGACAAGTCCTTTCTTCTCTTTGTTCTTTTTCCCCATCTTGGTCAGAAAATACTGCCCCAAAGAGCGGTGTTTGGAGCTGCGTGCCTTTTCTATTTAAATTTCAGCAAATTAAATCTATTTATTTGAATTCAATTTATTTACATTAAATTTAGTTAAAATTTAGTTTAATTAGATTGTGTAGATTTTGTTTGCAGCATTTAACATTCATTAGCGTCTGGTTTTAGCTGGTCTTTACAGCTTTGTGGTCTGGGCAATGCCTGAAGTAAAGAAGTGGCTTCAAACAGTGAATCAACAACCAGAGAAAATCTGTTAGATTAAAACTTGACAACATAAACTAAAAGTCACCTAATAAAATTAAACTGGATAAAAACTGTAATTTATGTAAAAGGTGCTGGCAAAAATGTTAAAAACTGACAGCTATGTTGACTTTTTCAAACACCATTAATGAATATTGTAGCTATCATAAGCCTTCCAGTTCATGTTTTGTGCAAAGGCAGTATAATAGCAGCAAATTTCAAGCCTGTAGGCTAAAAAATGTCTAATCCCAGCCTTTCCTGATCAACATATGGATTTTCTGACAGATAAAGAGAAGAAAAGCAGTCACCAAACAATGGAAAAGCCATTTCCCCCAGAATAGAGCACAGAGAGTGAAAAGAGGTGGAGCTAGCCAATACTTGGGGTGCACACGCTTGTTCAAGACATAGCCTGTGGTGGGGGTGGAATGAATAGATTTGGGGAAAGAGGCCCCAGAAGCTCACAACACCCCAGATAAAAGAGATGTACACCCTCCAGCAAAACCTCCTTACCAAGACATTTTTGGGAGATATAAAAGGGAGCTAAAGCAAGAACAGTTGAAAAATTTTCCAATGCCAGGAGTGGCCTGAAATAATCTCACACAGGAGACCATAACCAATGCAATTTAGAATGCCACAGGATTATATCCTGTAAATTACTAACACTGATATCTATAATGCCCACCATAGTTTATCATGCATTAGTAATGGTGGGACGTTGATAATATTTGGTCTTGACCACATGAAGATATCTCTTCACTTTCTCTGAACTAACAACAAGGCAGGGTTGTTCCAGCAGCAGGTCATTTAAAACGCCAATTCCTATCAAATTCACATCAAAAGTTTCAGTGGGTATCCACCCTTTGTTTTGCTGACATCTTCCTACTTTCAGTGCCATAACTTCTGCTTCTTTACATTGTCCTACTATACTTTGTGTCATAAAGTATATTAGATGTCTAATATTCACTAAAGTTCTTGTTTATGTCACCACCATGCATTGGAAACATTTGGGTCTGTTTCCTGTGTTATTCCTGTTGTAGCTTGGGCAGTTACGACGGAAAAACACTGTAAAAATAGAGCTACAGCCTAGTGGGGGTGTTGAATCATCGAAAGTCGATTGTAAAATGTGCGCATAATGTCCCATGAGTGGGTTGTCAGATTGATTAAAACAGAGCAAAGTTCACTTGCATCTGACATAACCCTGCTGTTACACACACTGCTGCTTTAGTTTGAACTCGAGAATATACTAAAACCAATCTCCAATTGAGTGGTACAGTCCAAAACAGACTGGTGAAATACAAAATAATGCAATTTCCTCTTTTACTGCCACGTCTGTCACATTTATGAGTAAAAGTGAGAAAATAAAAGGTAGACGTTGTAATCAAAGCATACCAGAGGTGTGTTACCTTCTAAGCTTTTTGTCATGACAGAAAAATGTGTTTAATGCACACTTGACCCTGCTTATTTGTGTTTCTGTGAACAGAGATGACAGACAGGCTTCTCCTCTAAATAATAACCCAAATAAAACACTCAACAGACTGAAATGTGAACCAATCAGAGGAGATATTGTGTTAATGTGAGCGAAGCATCAACCAGAAACATCTCTACAAAGAATTCTGCAAGAGGGATTGTGAGGACCAAGACATACACTGGTTGCTAGGTATATATAATTGAAAAGACACTGCTAAAACAGCATTCTATGATCTCTTTAAATAGTTTTTAAGAATCTTCAAAAAACTATATTTTTTCCATCTTTGTTCAATGACAGCAAAGAGTGGCGGCTGAATTTGATAAGGTTTATAAGTAAATGACAAGTTTATCAGAGAGAAAAATGTGTCAATAGAAACAAAGCAAATGACATTGCTATCGACAGGGTTTGTACAAAAACAGCCGAACTGTCGTTATGCAATGGATGACAATGCCTGGAAAAATTGGTTGCATATTGTAAAGAATTACAAATGCTATAAGACCTCACAATTAGAATCATCACTACAGTGTCAAAAATCTTTATCCTGCTGTTAATCTTGTAGCTGTTCAACTTTTATCACAAAAGACGAGTGAGACTTCACACCATCTTCCAAAAGGAGTTCTGCACTCAGGTTTGTAACAACCACTTTTGCAAGACTCAGCTTGAAACTTGGTTGCAATGTTTTCTGTTGCCGTAAATTGTAGTCATGCAGTTTCTAATTGCCTACTTTTTCTGCACTGGGCTGTCTGCTCCACTGCTTTTTGGTTCATATTCATGTTGTTTTCACCACAATTACAAGAGGCCATGTCGCTCATAACACTTCACACAATCATTAGACACCAAGCAGGTCAAAGAAAGGCTGGTGAGTTCCACGAAAAGTCTGAAAGTCCTTTGCAACCAATGTGGATTGCATCATTTTGCGATGCAAAGTGTTTAGGGAGCTACAAGTCCTTCATGGAGTGAAAGTTTAAATATATATACATCTTAACTCCTCACAATCATAAAGTGAGGCAGAAAAACTAAAGATTTATTCCAAAACCCAATGCAAGCTCAAGACCTATTTGTAGCATTTAAATTGTGTCGTTAAATGAAGAAGTACAACAAAAAGTAATAATTGAGTCATGCAACAAGACACAACTAGTGAGCCATTTGCATGAGAAAACACATTTGTAACAATTGCTGAAAAATACATCACCCTCTTCAGTAAAATCTGTATTAGGATAGAGAAAATCCTCTGGAACAGTGTCCTCATAAAGTGTGGTCAGAGAGAAAAAGTATATGATTTCTATCACTTGCTGATTTAGCAGACCTCAAAGTCAGGATTCAGTGTTAGTTTTTTTCAGTTTTTTTTTTTGTTTTTTTACACAAGTTGATGCAAGTTTATATTTCCTCTGGAAATGTTGGCTTTTGCTTATTATGCAGCGACAAAAAAATTAACAGTGTTTAAAAATCGAATTCCTCTGAGTTGAGACAGACTTAAAAACTGGCCTTAAGAATAGAAAGAAAAATGTAAATTCTTGTTCTTGAATTCCTTCTTTTTCCCAGCTTTTAACATTGCTTTAAGCCAAGTTTTGGTGGGGGGTTTGAGCTGCAATAGTTGTACAAATAGCTACCAGCATGGAAACAATAAAACACACAATACAGCAGCTCAGTGTAGCATGTGGAAAGCATTGGGAATGTCCTGACCTGACAAAACCTTGTCAAGTTCCGCTTTCCACTTTTGTTATGAAGGCAGTATACACCTTCAAATCTCTGAAGAATATTTGCAGCTTTTCACAGGCTAAAAAAGCTGCAGTTTCATTTTGGATGGCTACTGAAAAATAGATAGATGTAAGCTGAATATTAAATGTGAGTGACACAAGTTAACATTTAATTAGACAGACGAAGCTGTCATGACAAAAAAAACAATAAAAGGCACACATTCTGCTTTTTTTTTTTTTTTTTTTACTTAAGTTTCAGCCGTCAATAATGCAAAACATAAATTGAAGGAGCAGATATATCATATACCATAATACCGTAACTACACAATAAAAGTTTGCCAATTCCTTCAATTTTTGCCTATAGTTTTTGTGGTCAGCTGGGTGCAGTTCCATGTAGCATCATAAGACAAAACAGTCCCCAGTTCTGAAGAAAGAGAAAATTATTTAGTAGACAGGCTCCACAATTTTTATCGCTTCAGAGTCTTCTGTTGCCTCATCACTTTTCAGCTTCTGGGCTTCATGTGAGTGCGAGAGGTCCAATAAGGACACGTAGTTCTGTTCCAGTTGGTGGGGGAACCATGACTACCTTTAAGCTGGGCTTCATTAGAACAACAACAGGGGGTTCCAGAGTAGTCAGTCAATATTGCCTGCTCTCCCAGGAAACAGAACACAAAGCACTCTGGGCTGCCATTGATTGCATCGTCTCACCCATAAATTATGGCCGTTTCCTTATCCCAAGTGACAGAAAAAACAAAAATCAGGTATTTCACTCCAAATGACATGCGGAAAGTTAACCAGAACACTTGAATGACCACGCAAGAGAGGCTGTCAAATTTAGAAATTTGGTCTCATCAAAGATGAAACTAAAGGATGGAAAGTGTGCTTAGAGTTACAGAAAGAAATAGTTTTCAGTCATGAGTCAATCATTAATCATAACTTTTGAGTTATGATTCTTATGTAAAATGAAACTGACAAAAAATCTCAGCAACTGTTTGCAGTCATCTATAAGGACAGAAATGAATGTAATTTATTCTTAAAAGAAATATAAACTCTTAAAATGCATTTATCCAAAATGACCGTAACCTTGTTCACTATTCAGTGAAAAGTAATCGCAATTCTAACACAACTTTTAATAATAAATAATTCACTAGAGTACATTTCTATCAGCTAATCAACTAATTAAACAATTTAAATCTAAAGTTTAGCTGCACATCTACTATTATGTCTGCTGTTGTATGGGTGTGAGCATTGACTGTATTTAAGAATTGGACTGAGTGTGACACCAACCAAAGACAAGCGTTTTCTTCCAGCTCCAATGAAATTTAGTCAATTCAGTCGCGATACAGACGCCCCTATGTTGGAGTCAGTAAACACTGATTAGTCTGAATTGGTTTGGGGTCAACGTTCCAATATGTCAACCACTCTCGCCAATCAGGAGCGAGCTTGTTTGAAGTCCAGAATACTACCACGTAAAACTTTCAACGTAAAACCACATACTTACATTGAGGCATCTGATTGGCCAGTGTATAACTACAGAAAAAAAAAATTGTGGGAAACAAAATTTTGAAGAAAAAAGAATAGTTATTCTGAACAATATAATGAATGAGTAATCGCTGCTCATTTTTCAGTAGAAATCTATGAGATTTTGGCTTTTTGGAACTCTCCAGTTTTCATATACAGTCAATCCAATCTGCTTCAAGTGTAACATAATTTCTTTTTTGCTGATTTTTTTAAGAAAAACACACCACAACGGACTCAAAAATACAGTTTCTGTCACATTTGTTGTCAGCTACCAACTCTCATGGAGAAGTTCCCAGCCTGAGCATGTTTAGTAGATGACATGGAGAGACATAAACACCCTATGAGAGGCCAAACATAACTTCTAGCCAGCCAGAGACTCACAATCTAAATAAAGCCATCATGTAACTTAGTCTCCAGTTACAGGAAGGGAAATGTGGAAAAAAACAAAACTGTATTTGATCTCAAATCTTTGTGATTGTTGCTAATTGGAACAATTAGCAGCGGTGAGATAAAACTTTAAACTCAGTTTAACCAAATGCATTGTGGGAAACAGGGTTAGCCATATGTCGCCTGATTATTCAATATCAGAAACAGCTGAAGTCGGCAGACTTCACTGTAAAGTCATGCTGCACTTGCAGGGTGAGGCATGTAACATCCGTCTGCGAGTTCACATCTTCGAGTCTACAGCAGACGTCATCGAAACCGCTCTGCTGTCAGCCGTCAATGCATCGGAGGGACTCTTGCGACAATAAACAAGCTCGAGTTAGTTTTTAGAGAGCAGAAGTGCGGGTTAAATAAAGCAAGCGGAATGGAAACGCAAATACATAAAGAACTGTTCACAGAAAATTGAACTATTGCGGTTATATAATGTTTGGTAGTTTTTTTTATGAAATAGTGAGACCGAAATGTTGCTGAAGTCGATGTTTGTTAGCTTAGCCACACGCTAGCATAGCAGCTTGGCTCGCCTCTGCCCGACAGGCAGCCGGAGGAGCTTCAGCACTGGGCTCGCTGGATAGCAGTGCAGTCGTTATTAGCAGGGCTGGCTGACGCTGAGATTTACCAAACTGCGAAAAGAAATATGTCTACTGCAGGGTGCTGTGGAGCCGTGCAATGCAAAGCATCCCGCGTACAGATGTATTAATTCAGCAAACTACATCCCATGACCACAGAGATGAATGGAAAATCGGACCTCGCCTAAGCTAATGTTAGCATACTCCCAGCGTCTAAGCGCTGGGAGTATGCTACTAGCAGTGGTTAAAAATGACCAATAAAAAGAATAAACCAAAAATATGTTTCAGCGACTCACCTTTAATTGATGGAGGAAACACCTTTTTTTGCGGGGTCCACAGATTGTGCGCAGTCTTGTCGAGTACTCCAAATTCTAACGGTGCTCCTCACTTCTGTTCACCCAGAGAGAGTAACAATCGAGTCAATCCGGACGCTCTCCTCAATTATGTGGTGCTGAAGCTGAGGTTACACGCTTCTGTCGGTGTGTCGGAAGTGCCTCCTCCCACGGCCCCTGCAAAATAATGACCCCTCCCAGCGCTCCGACGGCAACAACAGAAGAGGCAGGTGCAGCTGATGGTGCGGTCCTGACTGAAAGCCTTGCAACATAGTGGGCTGGGCGGTGGACTTCAGAGCTGTCAAATCAGGAGAGTCTCCCCCATTGACGCATGCGTGATACGTTTAGGGGCCCCTGGATGGGTGTGGGAATTTTGAGGTTTCCCACAATTGCAATAACCAATTTACAATTATATAGTTTAAATAAATAAGAATAAAAGTAAAATATATTTAAATTATCTCAAATTGCACTATAATGCCCACAGACCGAGAGTTTCAGAGAAATTATATAGTTTAAAAGTTTTGAGAGAAATGTAACAACCTGAAAAAAGAAATAGAAATGCCAAAACCCACAACCTTTTTTTTTCACTTTAATGCAATATTATCCTTGACACTTTTTTCTTTTTTTATTTTTACTTTGAGTGCAACATTTATCCTTTTTTTTTGCTATTTTTTCTTAGATTTTTTGCTTTTACTGGTTAGCCGCAGTAAGACAGAGTACATGTGTGTGAATGAGAGGAACCAGAGTGGAAGAGTGAGGTTACAGGGAGAAGAGATAAAGAA
>NC_050512.1:18777953-18785674 GCF_002922805.2 Oryzias melastigma
TTTCCTTTAATTCATGTTTCATTAGTAATATTGTATTCCCTGACAGGAGTTTTCCCATTTTGTCTGTACTCATTATTTTCAAATCCTCTTCTTCATAGTATAATTTAACAAATATTTATCTTTGTTTTGGAGGGAATGTTTCTGCCCTTTACTTTGTTTAATGACTTAAGAAATCAATAATTCCTGGTTCCAACAACTCCTCATCTGGACATTCTGAGGTCAATAGACATGAGAAAATATATATTCTGTTTCATACTGACATTAATACCAAGACAATTGTAAATTGAACCACATTGGATTATTCTAAATTATACACATAATAATTTAATTGAATCATATAAAAAGGACGGACACTTTTAACATCCGTTGGTTTGACTATGTTACTTTCACTCTTCTGTTTGACAAAAATAACGAAAACAATCCTAAACATTATCCCTTAAGAAGTTTTCTGATCTATTTTAAGCAGTTGTATCCTAAAAAAAAATTAATGAAAACTTCTGTGTTAGATTATGAAGGAGGAATAATAAAATTGAATTCCTTTCATTATCTCAGTTATT
Organism: Oryzias melastigma; assembly: GCF_002922805.2. Taxonomy (NCBI): domain Eukaryota; kingdom Metazoa; phylum Chordata; class Actinopteri; order Beloniformes; family Adrianichthyidae; genus Oryzias; species Oryzias melastigma. Next base: position 18,778,511 of record NC_050512.1, read on the forward strand.
TTTACAGGCTAAAGCTTCAATTCAAGCAAAACAGTTTTTTTTTTTTTTTTAATCTAGCGGTTTGACTTTTCTGGTGGAACACGGGAAGTCTAAGGTCTATCCATTTTACTATTTTCTTAGATAACACCTTTGCCTTTTGAACAGTGGAACCAGAAGCTTCTCCGGTCATGTCTAGTAACCTCAGCACAGAATATTAATATTCTTATCGTTTTATTAAAAAAAATGTTTTTGTAACAGTGTTTTGAAAAGTTTAAACCATTGCAACATCTTTTCTACTCTCTGTAATCATGCAACGATTAATTGGTTGGAGATTACACAGAGCTAGAGAGACAGGCAGCATCCCTGTTCCACCTCTTTGGCTCCGAGCATGTCTTTGAAGTAATCTCAAATCTTACCGTTGTTTTTTGAAGCTCCTCTCTAATTTTCTTTAGCCTGTAAGTCTTGCAGGATCCTGGGAACCTATGAAGTGAGATTTTTAAAGATGCAGTTCAAAGTCACAAAGTCAAAATTTTTATTTTTTTGTTTATTTTTACTTCATGATTTTGTCCTTTTCCAGAATTTCATTCAGTTTTTGTTCATGGGTTTGTTGTTTCACTCCTATGAAAACGTTCACAAACAATTAGGGGTGCAGGAAAACATCACTTTTGCGAAATATCGTGATGTTTCACTTGGCAATACTTGTGAAAAAGCTAGCAAGTTTTTTAAATATTTATAAGCAAACAGGAGGCGCTACATTTAGCAATGTTGGAAGTAAACAGCACTTTATTACCTTAATCATATTTTTAGAACCTTATTAGTTAAGGCTCATTCATATTGTTTGTTTGCTTTTTTTTTCTCATACTGAAAAACATTTGTTGTGGAAATCAGACACTGTTTCTTTTAAGAACAAATATTTCTTAATTTCCCAAAAGAAAAAAGGAAGCACCATGAATTTGCTTGGCTAAAAGCAAGTTGTACATTAGATACAGTTGCAGTGCTTAATGTTTTAAACAATGAATTCAATGAATTTTCATTTTGTTACGCTGAAAGGCTTAATAATATTCAGGTTTTATTTTGTTGTTGTTGTTGTTTTTCTTTTTTTTCAAGTAGAAAAAAGGTCAAAATTAATTCTGGTGCATATTTGGGATATATTGTGATACATATCGGGGGGACACATATTGTGATACATATTGTATCACCCGACTTTCCAGCTTTCTTAAACACTAACAACTGTACATTTTAATTGATTTCTCTGTATTTAATATATAACAATAAAACAACATTCAGGAAAACTGAGTTAATTTGAAAATGTCTCATAATAAACTTGAGTTTTCTCTCTAAAAGCTTCACAAGCTTTATAAATCTTTTCTAGAACAAAACAGAGCAAGACTGGGAATTGTTTGAATTTGACAAGTTGTCAGCTACATGGCTACACTCTGAGATTTCCCCGGGTATTTTGGTGATTTGCTGCTCAGTGTTTAACCAGTGTGTATATACCTTGATTTGTGTGCCACAGTGGATCAAAGCTTGTAACTACGGGCCAGAAACACAAGGGACTGTCGCTGGAAAATGTCCCTGGACTCATTTCCACCTCTCATCGAACATAACAAGGTCGTAACTGGAACATCGCTTGTGCTTTAGGGCTGAAGAAAAAGTAAAAACAAATTACTTTGAAAATCTCACACTTTATACTGTAATAACCAAAAAAAGTGTAGGCCAGGAAAAAAAGTTTGGGGTGTAAAGTTTTAGAAAACTGACCACTTAGCTGCTCAGACGCCGTTATTATGCAATGAAATATAACTAGTTTCAATCGCCACATAATTCCCAGACTGTTCACATTTCGTTTTATTCATTAGCTTTAATGTTAGTGGTTTAAATATATTTTTTAGACATCTCTCAGAAAAATACAGTGAAAACTGTTATAAGTTTGAATGACACTTGGTGGGATGTTGTTGTTGTAGAAGATACAATAATTGTTTTCTTTCACAAATAATTGACATATGGAGCACTGGGATTTTTTTAAAGAGGAAAACAATTTAAAACTGATGTCAACATGAAGGTTATCTGAAATGTTTTTTCTTTAGTTTTTTACTCAAGATTTTTATCTTTTTAATTTTTGGAGAATTTTATTTTTTTAAATACCTTCTTAAGCAGAATATGCTGGGTATTTTCCATTTATCGCTTTACTACTGAGATAATAAACACTTGTCATAGGATTTTCAAACACAAGCTTTTATTTTGTTTTTTATTTTTTTTTACTTCCTTCCCTGATCATCACAGGCAACCCTCCCTGTTTATGATTAGCATATTTGCGTTGGATGCCCTTATTGACTAAATGCCCTGCATATTAGTTGGGATTCTCACATAATAGCACTGGATTGTGAATCCTTGTGGTTGCATTCAATTTGAATGATTTCATTTTGAAAAAAAGTTCATTTTTATTGCATTGTGAGAGCATACAAAGTTATATTTTATTGGCTGAAACAGATGGAAGCAGTGAAAATATACGTCTGATTCTGTGAGATACGTTACATTTTCTCTTAGGTTACCCGTGGTACGCCCATCTATTGTTGTAAGATGACTTTACATACCTCAAAGGTGCAAAATGTTAACACTTTCAAGGGCTGAAATATTGAACGATGTCATTAAATCCTATCTGTTTTCAATTTTTAAGCTTGGGTTAGCAGCGTAATGAAATCCTCTCGAGGGACAGCTTCAGTGCCAGTGAAAAAGCAGTTATGCTTGTGAAATGTACTGTGGATTATTATGCACTCGGAGAGTAGGTGGTGTGTTTGTCGTCGTGCTGCCCTTTCTGCATCACCCTGCAGCTTGCTTTGGGAGCCTCCAGGGTTGTCAGGAGTGTGCATGGAGTAGATAAGCTTTTGAGGCATCTCCCAGAGGCAAACACATCACAATGGGATTTAGTGTGTCAAGGATAGAACACTCGCCGGTGTTTTTGTGCATCCGGGCCTCCGTCCTGAACTCTACGTGATTCCATCTGTGAGAAAACATTCAGAAATGTACGGGATTTTACCTTTTAACCTGAAGCGCTTGTTATAACCACCGAGATAAATAAGGGAAGGTCAATTTATGGTATCGGGCACTCAGCTATTATTAGAGGGTCACATCCTATTTAAGCAATTCTGTCACTGATCTCTATGTATTACCACCAGAAAATGGCTTCTAATACAACTAATGTTCTGCACAACTCTTTCACAAGTGTCACAAATTGTACGCGGAAAAAGCAAATGATTACACACTTTAATGAGCGCCATTTCTAATCTCTCTTCACCAGATTCCTCTTTAAAAAAAACACCCATAAATCATCAAAAGCTGCTAAATAGAGGAGAGATTTTGAAAGCATTTTTAAGTGACTAAAAAACGACAGCACGAGAGGTCAAAGCTGAAGAGTGACTGACGCCTTCCCTGCCTCATCACGGAGAGAAGCATGCGTGCGACACAGCCTATCATTTGCAGCTGAATGATTCATGTTTTGCGATTGTTCAAGCTTTAAGCCAGTGTCAGGCTGAATTGCTCAGCTGTCACTCTGTCAGATACCGGAGGAACCTCAGCAGAAGAAGAGCAGCACTTCTGTGTTGGAATGCAAAATGGTGCTTTGGAGAGACTTCAGCGACAACACCGCTGCAGCTGTAAGTCTGAAGTGAATCAAGGAAAGTGGATAAAGACAAGAACCATCCAGGCAAACGAGCAATTATTGAAAATGGGTGTGAATGAAAACATGTATTTTAGCAAATAGCAGGAGAATCTGTTGGTTGTTACAAGTTTCCTCCAACTGTGCTCTGATTATATTGAGTAAGAAGGCTTTTGGGAGGTGCTGTAATTCCTTTTGTTCTGGAAATGTTGTTAATAATCCCCACAGAAGCTTGAACTTTCAAGTTGAATTTTCTCCACCTTCAGCATAATGAAAAGACATGATTTTGTTTTCCTTGAACATTTTGATGAAAACTGAAAGCTACAGAGGATGCTGACTGACTAAAATAGGGCCAGATCAGTCCGGCACATTTATTAAAAAATGAAGCCTTATTGGCAAACCAAAATCCTCAAGGACAGAAAATAAAAAATATCTTTTAGAAATGGAAGTAAGGAAGTTTTTTTTTTTTTTTTTTTAATGGAAAAGAAAATCAATGCTCGAGTTCATACGAGTGAAAGCAAGAGCCCTTCAATGTGGAGACTTGGTACGGAAGAACTGAAGGTACTGGGACTGAACAGCTTTAGTGCTCAAGGACAAGCCTTTATTTGTGGCTTGGTTTCACAAACACTGTTTATGCTCAATTTGAAAGAGTTGCCTTAAAGAGACTTTATTTCAAATAAAAAGAAATGTACAAAACTTGAAAAGAGAAAAACATTTGATGTGAACACAACACTGTCTGCAGTATCTCACTGGGTCCCCTTTCAGATTTAACCTCTTATTTCATTTCCCTTTTTTGGTCTGAAACGTCTAGATCGGTGTAAACATCTCAACTTTGTAGGGTGTGACATATTGTCAATCTATATCCTTCATGCCGTGTCTTTGAATTTCCTTGAATTATAATACTGGACTTATTTTTCTATAAGGGTTTAAACTTTGAGAGTTTAATAAGAGAGAGAAGTGTAAAAAATGTTAATGTCCGTCTGAGAAAAGAATACAAAAAAGTGCAGAGAGGAGGTTTAAAGCCTTTAAAGATCTGAAATCCTAGTTTGTGGATTTCCCCCATCGATGGTTATTTTTAGAAGGTAGACCCTGCAGTAAACAAGGGGACAATGTACTCCATCCACTGTCACAAAAACTGAAAGGAACATTACATCAGACAAACTGAACGATCCTTACAAGAAGTACGCTCAGGGATGACACCAGTGGACCAAAATCTTAGGTATAGGTTCACTTGAAGGCCACAAAGCTCTCCTTTGAGGACAGAGAGGTCAGTATCTTAGCCAAAGTAAAAAAGATGCTTTGAGAGGGAAAAAAGACTCTTACAGTGACTCAAAACAACACTGACTATGGCTTTCAAGAAACTCCCAGGTCTATGTGACCTGAAAACAGTCTGGTCTTTTTTTTTGGTTTCTTAGTTTTCATCATTATCAATTCCAACTCAAAAACCGTTCTCGTGACATGTCTTGAACTTAAAAAGTCCAGATGAGCCATTTAAATATATTTTCTGCTATGAAACCACCCTGGATGAATTAGAGCCTTCACAGATGAGACGTCTTTAATGATGGATGAGCTTTACATTTAATGCAATCTATAATTGAACAATTTCCCTTTTGAAAAATCTAAAATATTTTATTAAAAAACACCAAGTAAAGCCTCAATAAAGTAAAAGGAAGTAGAATTTACTCGTAGTTTTAACAAGGTCGAGGTCCACACATTCTGAACTAATGATGCATGATGGGATTTAAAGAACTAACAGCTGCAGAGTCCTTTTCAGTGATTGTGATCCATTTGTAAATAGATCTGCAAAGAGCTTTCAGAGTAAATGCACTTTCTATAGTGGAGCCTTGCTTGTTTATATCAAATCTGCAGACAATTTAACTGCTCACTAAAGTAAAGTTGGGTATTTCCTGCACAGTAATATTCAAACACTGTTACTGCATGAAAACGATAATAGTCTTATGGACATAATTCATATGTTTAATCGAAAATGTACAATATACTCTTTTTGTGAGCAGAGAAGAAGGAAAATTTGGTCCTCAAATCCCTCATTTTCTCATACAGAATGTGGAAAATGACAGAGTGTTTTCTTTTTAAAGCCCTTTGGGGAGCAAGGTGTTTTTTTTTTCTTCCCGTAAAACATAAAAAAAGACAGATAACAAAGACTGATAAATATCTTTCCTGGATGTCTTTTTTCTTTCTCTCTTGTCAACAGCACGGTTCTGCACAAATGCAGACAGATTATTCTGCTGCAGTTCTAAATGCTAAAACTCTTCATCATTGTTTCAAGCAGAGAATCTCTGAGCTTGTTTCGAAGTCTTTGAAAAACAACACACTCCATAAAAACAGACATTTCCTATTAATTTGTATAAAACTGCCAAATAAATCTGTTTTGTTCAAGTATAGCTTTTTTTTTTTTGCAAACAACACTCAGTGGAAATTATAAACATTTTTCTTTTGGCGCAGGATCAAGGTCAGTCTTGTGCTTATAATGTCTTTTTTCACAGTGATTTTTTTTTTTATTATAAATAAGGAATAAGCAAGTTTTACAGACACCAACACACGTTTGTTTTCCTGGCAGGTTCAGAGTGAGGTGAGATGGATGTAATTACACCCAATTTTTTTAATATAAAAATGCAGGTTGAGGCAGAGTTTTGCATTCAGAGGAAGGTAATCTCAGGTACTTTACTTAGATTACAAAGAACACTTTTCCATTCTTAGTCATTCCATCCATCCACCAAAGGCATGTATACACAGATGATCTCTGTCACCCATAGAACCCTAAATGTGGTGTTGCTGTAGAGGATGTTCAAGTCACACTTTGATTATCTTTTGATCTATTGTAAAACTGTTCCCAGGGTTTTTTTTTTAATTATGGTTGTACCATTTTTAGCCAAAAAAAAAACCCCAAAAAACATTTTTTCTTGGACATAGTATCTGTAACATTATTCCTGCAACAAAAATGCCGAGAAATATTGGAGCCATACAGATTTAACCCACATGCCGACTCGAACGAGGAAAAGGACGTATATGAATCTAGTCGTCTACGAGTAGATGCATTAGAATATAGTGGAGCAGGGAGCTTGTGGCCCACCCAGCATATTTTTCAACACAAATAAGCTCTTTTTCAATCACATTTTTTTTTTTTTTGGTCTAATCGTGATTCACAATGATTTGAATAAAGGCATACTCAGAAAAGCTTAATTTTCTTTGTGTATATCCTACATCATCATCAAAAAAAAATAAAAATACTTCCAGAACATGTTAAAAACACACAAGCCAAGATTTTCATCAGAGTGGATCTTAAAGTTTTTTTCTAACTTTCTCCCACCCCTTTTTGAACACTGTATCATGTGTGTACTTGTTCTTTTTTGGTTACTCTTTTGTTTCCTGTTTGACTGTTTTATTGTTTTAAATAGTGTTCAAAATAAAATAAACTGGAAAATAAACTGGAACCTTTACACAACTCAATAATATTCCAAAAGACTGGCCTTTGTTGAGTACACTCTTTGGTCCACCTAACTGCCAAACCAAAA